>NW_018406672.1:952447-988015 GCF_002113885.1 Mizuhopecten yessoensis
CTCTAGATATCTACATGTATACTGTCTTGAATCGCTCAAGAACTTTCACTAGATATTTACATTTGGCCTGTCTTGAATCGCTCAAGAGTTGTCTGGCCTACTTAAAATATATTGCTGAGAATATATTTTTTGTTTTTCCTTGTGGCCTCTTTCTTTGCTTAGGAGGCTACCTCGTCAGTACATGTTTGTTTTTGTAGTATTGTATATAGTTAGCTTATTGTGTTGAGTGAGTAGCCCCTGATACGCCAAAGTATAAGTTTGTATTTTCTTTTATCTTGATATCTGCCTCATTTAAATATCTCGAATTGTAATAAACAGGTAAACTGTTGTTTCATCATTTTTGTTGTGTATAAAAGGTTGCAGACCTTAGGCAGATGGAACATTTTGAAATAATTCTCAGTAACGTTGCTGAACTTGCAGAATATAACAAATATCATGAATAGTTTTGCAGTGGATTATAAAAGCTCCCTGCTTTATCATCAAAATGTCGGGGAAATGAACCCCCATGGTGGACCACGTAGAGGTTTGTTTTTTGTTTTTTTGTGAAACAATTAAATTACAATAAATGAATATGTTTTTCGTAAAGTAAATGGACAAGGATATTTCTGCCAGAACTAGAAAATGTCTTAAGACAATGCCCAATCTCCCAGGTAATGTGATGATGTTGGAACACATAGTTTTGAACACATAATAGGGAGATTTCTCTTCAACCAGCAGGAAGATTTTTGATAAGGATAATTTTCATTGCAAGGTATCTTTAACCAAAATGAGCACAATCAAATTGCTTTTATATTGAACAATATTCATAGATTAAGAATTGTTCATATACATTGTGGTTATAATTGATTCAGTGCTCTCGAAACAGAAGAATTTTACATTTTGGTGTAATTAGAAACATTTTTAACATTTTAGGAGTTTCTCTTACTGCATCCAATCGCAGGATGAAGCAAGTTATATCTTACAAAAATCAAAGTGTGGACGGATGGACGCCCCTCATACCATAACACATCCTGTCAAAACTTTTGAAGAGCGTATAAAAAGGGGACCAGAACATGACCTCATAGCATAGTGAGATTATCTTACTTTATATGGATTTCACTGTCATTTATGTGGATTTCACTGTCATTTATGTGGATTTCACTATCATTTATGTGGATTTCAATATCATTTATATGGATTTCACTGTCATTTATGTGGATTTCACTGTCATTTATGTGGATTTCACTGTCATTTTTGTGGATTTCACTATCATTTATGTGGATTTCACTGTCATTTATGTGGATTTCACTGTCATTTTTTATTCCCATAATCAAGAAAATGAGAATATTTGACCTCTTAAAGTAACCGTGATTCTGTGTTTTCTTGGACAAAAGATGTTTTATTTATTCCAGTTTGACTGTTTCACTGGAATGCGGTTTGCTTATTCTACCTTGTATAAACTTTTGACATAGACAAGGAGAAGACATCTATTACCTGTCAGCTGATATGCTCCAAAGGACAGGTGAAATTTCAGGTAACATATCATTTTTTTTACGGTAATCCATTGAATGTCACAACCCGTACACACTACCTGACCTCCAGACTTGTGTTGTGGGTGTGTTCAAATAAATCGGTAATTGACAGATATTAAATTGTCCATTTTTATCTGATCAGTCTTATGAATGGCGGTATAATGAGATGTTGGTTACGGTGACCCCTGTCTTTGAGAGTGGATCTTTATACTGACAGTGTTAAGTATATACTCTAGTTTAGGTCAAGTACACTCAACATTCCTGACAGACCCCAGCAGAGAAAATTGTACAATGACTCTTCCCAAGATATATACACCCGATACCCCAACCATAATACACATTTACACCCATACAAGTAACAGTATGGAATATGGGGTATACTAACTTAATTACCAATAACCCTATAGCTAATCATGGACATACTTAACAATAGTGTACCCCCCTTACCCCTTAATTGGTGAAATTTCTACACCCTTTTGAGTTCTGACAATCAGATTCTACAGATGTTATTTGAAAATCTGACAATATAGCTTTATATTTGAATTCTAAAGCACTGCTGTGTCATAGCTGTATGATAATTAATTGTAAATACTCCAGTTACCCAGCTGTATGGATGGGTACCAGCATATATCCTTCAGTCACTAAAATCATGCCATATTTCAGATCTACTATATGGGCCATTTAAAGGCTTGGAAACAGATTATTAACTATAAAAAATAAATAAAAAATCCAGTCTACCTAGCTGTACAAAACGGCACCACAGAATGCTTCCACTCAGGGGAACAGTAACTTAAAGACTCAATGTTCATTCATGCCACTGTGTAGGCTTATCCAGGTTAACTCATTAACCCCTAAGTTACATTAAGTGATTAGAGTTCCAAAGGTTCAAATTATTTCAATTTCGATAAAAAAGACTGGACTACAAGTGTTACATCATTCACCCCTACATTCTAAACTGGACTTGCCCAGTGTTTGATTTGGTAAGGATCTAATGTGACTTCAGGGGTGAATTGGTTAAGCATGGCATTCAGGGTTTGAATTACAACCCAAGGATGACCACAGAAACAAAGGGGAGACAAGCAGACAATGGTATGGTCGGTCGTTAGGATCGGGATTCCCTCAGATAGTCCAGGTATACTTAGGTGCTTATCACATTAACAACTGTTTATCCAAACCCATCACCCTCCAACACACCACCAGAAAAATGATAACCAGCCATTTAGCTTTCAAGACTGGCCATAAAAAACCTCAGGATCACTGGTTGTGAAGAAATCCAACACTGCTCTATTATCTAAATGTAAGAATTGGGGATCATTCGTCACTTAGGGGTACTATTACTGAGACCTCCAGAGAAAATGACATGAAATTCTAGTCCTCTTCCAAAACATTACACATTTTTGTCTTCTATGCATATCTGATATTTTCAAAATCACCAGAGCTTAACGGCAAGTCTCCACAGGTAGACATTCAGACACTCACATTGATGACATGACCTCAACATATTTCAAAATTCTTTTCTGATCTAAAAAACATTTTTTCCATGTTAATGGGAAATTGGTTATTTGATAACTGAAGAATTTTGTTATTTATTTTCAAATGATTTCACACCTGCGTTGAATGTTATATTTTATTAGCATATGAAATTAAAGCAAACATGTTTTTTGCACAACAAATTTCGTAACTTTACATGAAATTTCCCAACCTGACATCAGGTGAAAGTTTTTTCCCCTAAGTACACAAAATATTTACATAACATTTCTGAAAACAAAGCCACAACTGTTTTCATGTGTTCATGTCATCCGCTGTTGACGGTTGACATCACCCTTTGATGCTACGCACAATAAATAACGGGCTTGTCCCCGGAGGGATTCAGACAACTTCGCTCCTTTAAAGTCGTGAATTCTGACACTTTATCAAAGCATTACATTTTTAATGTTACACTTACTCAACGAAGATAAAATCATACACCTCCTCAATCTACTGTGAGCGGTTAGTGTGAGCTCTGTATTGCATATCAGTATTTAAAATGTTAAAATTCCCAGAATCCTTATCAACTATAAAACCTGAAACCTAAAATGTTACAAAAATATGCTTATAAAAATGTTTCGACCTATTCAAGGACTATAAATATTAGACCAAATTATTATACTGATATCCTTTATATACTCGTAAAATCTAGATATTCCACTTGATGAATCTACTATAGAAATCTAACGCTGCCTCCAGGGGTATTTATAATATATGTGATAGGGATCGCAAAGCAAATCTGGCATACAATTTTTTGTCATAACCTGAAATTGAAATAATTTGTGTGGATATATCTCAATAACAATCAAAATTGAGAACCAACCTTCACGGATACGCATGCTTTTAAACCAGGATCTAGTATACGTTGTTTTATTAATTTGCACCAGAATTCTTTAGACATTTGCCCCACAAATACACTTG
This sequence comes from Mizuhopecten yessoensis, assembly GCF_002113885.1. Lineage (NCBI taxonomy): Eukaryota > Metazoa > Mollusca > Bivalvia > Pectinida > Pectinidae > Mizuhopecten > Mizuhopecten yessoensis. Next base: position 956,407 of record NW_018406672.1, read on the forward strand.
AAAATAAATGCGGTTAAGTTTTCAATATGAATTCCCATGCTATTAGCTGTATATGCTATTTAGCCTATTTCTTAATGGAATTTTCAATCAGAAGTAGAAATACAACATTTTCATATTACATAACAGGAATATCGACTCTGGGAGACTCCAGAGCAGCAACTTTCTGGTAGACTATAAAGCTTACAGCTGCCCTGGAGTCAAGCTAATATATACATATCCATTCAATTACCCCGAGAAAACTGGCTACACATACAATGAAGCATAAGAGAATTGGGGGTAAATGCACAAAAAAAAAGAAAAAAAAAGCTTAATGTGCAGATAGGGTGGCAAATTTTTAATCAGTACCTGACCATGGACAGTGTAATTGTGAGGAAGTTACCATATGCTGCCAGAGTAAAGATATATAAATGAGTTAATAGTTTATGAAAAATACTTCACTCCTGAAACAAATTCTATATGCAACTAGATAAAATAATTTCCAGGTATTGCATGTGCTTTAGTATGTAAAATGTGTTTCACAGTAGGTATGGGCTTATCAGTGAGCATGGCCTATATAACTGGGAAAATAGGGTTACACTCATAGTGCACAAATGACATTTTTTTTCAAGATATTGCACAAATGGTTTTCATGTTCTTCCCTATGCAGGTGTAAAACCTGATATTTCCTAAACGATTCATATGGCTACAAACAGCCAGTCATGGGAAGGACGTCACCTAATAGTCAGTCACTTTCAATTGGCGGAGTTTTCCCTCGCACATACCGTGGTCACCCCCTTGCTTCTCCACCGACACAGCTACCGGGCAACATGATGATGCTTTGATGAAACTTCTGTTGACTTGTGGTAAACATTGGTGTTATACAGGCACTAAAACACGATACTTCTCATAACAAAACGTGACAAGTTCACGTGTTAATGAAATCATTTACTCGTGAACCCAAGTCGTAATGCATTTATCAACCCAGCAACCATACACGGAAGGGAGAACCCTATCACCAAGGGGATTAACCCTTTTTTGAATTCATAATCTATTTTTATCTGGTATTTGCTTCATACAAATTCCCTGTCTTTCAAGGCCCCAGTCATATATGCCTATAAGTAAATACCATGTGGTGATGTGAGGGTCCTTACTCTGAGAGTCCAACACTTATGCCTAAAATACATTTCTGCTATTGTTCTTCCCTCTAAAAGACCGTCTTATGTATTATACAATGGGAACACTTTCCCAACCCACCACAATGAATAATAAGGTGAAAATTCAGAAAAATTGTTTAACATGACAGGCTCAATTTTCCACAGAAAGATTGGGTAAACCCCCTAAAGGGAATAAGTGTGCAAATAAATATTACAGCACCAAGTAGAGAGAATGCATTTTGGTAACTAGAATTCTGTCTATACCCTACCCCACAATACTAGAACATTGACAGGTCAGCAAGACACCCCCCCCCCCCAACTTTTTCCCCATTAACAGTGATCTTGATAATAAACTTCGAAACTTTTTAAACCCCTATTGCACATCTACATACCACAGTGAAAGTATAAAAAACAGTCTCTTTTTATTCCGAGATGATTTTTGGAAAGAAAAGTGTGGATGGACAGACAGACTGATAATGGGATTACTATACAGCATCTGTATCTCTAATGTTGGGTCCTAATCAGGTAAGCTGTCTTTTTTCAAAATCTAGAGGTATATTGTCATAGAAACAACAGGTGAAATACAGCTTTGTACATCACCATAGAAACCACAGGTACATTTGGAGTACATTGCCATAAAAACAATAGGTACAATACAGGTACATCAATCAGTATATATATATATAGAGCTTTACCTGAACAGTGAGTGCTATAGGGATGCATGAGCCTGAGATGTCTTTTACATGTACACTAGCTAGCATACCTGACAAACACAGACCGTGAAATTATACCTGTCTACACCCTTACCCACACTACTGAGCCAAAACACAGAACATAATCTACATTACATACACACACCAGTTATCAGTAAAGTTGTAATTATTTATACCACTGTTACACAACAGCCATGTACACACACATAATATTAACTATCAACACATTATCTACCTAAAAAATAGATGAAACGCCAGGAATTTCGTAAAATGAGGTCACATCCACTCCCTGTGTCAGCTATAGAAGGGTAGAGTATGTCACCGCGAATATAAATATCTATATTCTACGGCCAACAAATTATCTTTCTCAAGTGTCAGGCAGACACTTGGTGCATAACTTACTTACCAGGTGTGGAAATGTCTCAGATATAGCCACACGGCCAGGGTATAAAGTGATGGGATGTTTCCTAAAGATATTAGTCTAAGTCACATACTTATTACCTCGGTTAATTAGAGTTCCTTACCTGTAGCACGTTGGAGGAGTAGAGTCAAGGCGGTCCTAATATATCATCTGTCGCTATCAGGTATTCCGTATGGTTATATGTAACACACGCAGATCTCACATTAAATCACGCAACAATCCAATATTAATATTGAAAGGACGTAAAACAAATCCTGTAATTTCAATTAGGTCCGTAATATCGCATAACACTTGTCTATTTGTCCAGGTATCATTGAAGTGTGTACACCTGTACTTTCTCCATGAACATGCAGATAAACACACATATACCATACATATAAGGTCAAGCTTGCTGAAGTTTTAATCCAGGTCAAATATTCCTAATTAACATACACTTCCAAATTTGGGTGTCACCTTAACTAACCATTTGTCAGGTAAACACTTAAAGACACATGAACATCCAGGTACAGAGAGGTTTGTAACTTTGTGACCTACTGGGTTTAATATTTCTCGGTCACTACAGCTACTGGTACTTATAATAAGCGTGACACACCAAAGTTACCTGTAATTGTGCTGACAGATCAGACCCCCTGCCTAACCCTTTACGTAACAAGACACTATGGCTATCTACCTGTTCTATCTTGTAATCCCCTATTCAACCTGGGTTTCTTCAATAAAGATTTTCCAAAGTAGAACAGGTAATGTCTAGCGTGGGTCGTTCTTGTTGACAAATATTATATCAAATACACAGTGTAGCATTACTGTAAAAGAGAATAGGTTTAAATACTGCTATTGTGATGGGTATTACCAGGTAAATTAGACCCACTGAGGTCAATTGCCTTTAATATCTAGCTACCTTCTTACGGCAGATAAAGAGCTAATACAGTGGATTGCTACACAGAGCTATATTGGTTGGGCCGGGAACTCACGATTTAAAGTAAACACTATCCCTCGTGCCAAACTCTACAATATCAAGCAATACTTGTGATAAGTCACCTGGCCAGGAAATGGAATACCTGTGGTCAGGTAAAATAAAATCTCGTCAAGCCCAGTGAACTTTTACGATAGGATGGCCGCCAGGTTGTAAATATGTGGGGTGGATACCTTGGGGTTCATCCTCAATACCTAAGTCTTGTCAACCGTGTAAGACTACAAAGGTCCTGGTGTCTAATAGCAGGTACACACGCACAAAGACACTGTATTTTATTTCATGAAAGAAATGGTTATAAATAGAAGTTACTTTCAATGATACCTTCTTGTGCTGGGTGTCAGTCAATTAAGCAATCGAGGTCACGATTTAATTCTAGAGAATAATAAAACTTGAACTATTATAAATCGCCTTTTGGAAATGGTTGTCATAAAATTCACTCCAAATAAAGAAATAATATATGTTTGCATTTTTGTAAGGTCTCAATGTCTAGAGAAGAAATGAATCTTGAACCAAGTTGTCTTCTTAAAATGGTCAGCATCAAATCTATATAATTACTGAATTTACTTCAAAATACATCTCCTCTTCATTTAAAAGAATTTGTTTCCTTAACTCATCCACCCCTGACATTTTATAATGAACTATTCTAATCTTTGACTTGGAAGGGTTCAAATGTGTCTTCAGGGGTGAATGAGTTCAAGTGTATGCCTCAAAACGACACAGGTTATTTTTTAAGAAAATCTTTTACATAAAACAAGAGGCCCTAAGGAATTGCATCGAGTACCTATTATTTATAGGAATTCTGGCAAGAACACTATTTTGCCTCACTAAGAATCTAATACTGCCTTTAAATAATTCCTACTTAAATTTAAGATACAGTAAAACTTTCATATATATCATAATGCCACAATTTGGCCTGAGCATTTTTTGCATTATCTAGGGGTTTGGCAATTGATTGAGGAACGTATAAAGGAATTCCTAAGAAAACAGAAAAAAAGGGACAACGGAATATGTTGGCAGTACTCAAGGTGGGGAATGAAACCAGTTGTGTTATATCCAGGTTGTACGATGTAAATGTGGTATATTTAAGTTTATCTATGAATGAGCCGAGCCTCTTACTTGACCGAATACATTTAATGCAAAGAAATAAAATCTTCACCTGCTTTAACATAAAAGACTTATGCATTCTATTAGCTCGTTATACGAAGCTTATTGCATAAATCAAATTCAAGTAACCAGGTAATGGACAAATCAATTCTAGAACTATTCTGACACGTGAAAGAGGAAACGACACGGGCGCCACAATCTGGGCTGTGCAAAAAATAGTTAAACAAGGAATTTATATGCACGTTAAAGCCCAGACAGACGTTTCCCCAGTCATAACCATTACCATAACTCATAAACAGTGCTGCTCAACTTGTTGTTCAAGAATTCTTATTGTTGCAAACATTTCATAGTTTTAAAGATACAGTGCATCATCCTATTCACTGTTAATGTTTTAAAAGTCTGCATAGTTCCATTGACACAAAATGATGGCATGGTCAATGTTTTATGTATATATATATATATATATATTAATTTATAAAAGGAGAATATCATTATAATGGGTGGTGCTGTATTGGTACTCTTGACTCCGAGATATCAACAATACATATTTGCCTACTCTCCCTATTTTGGAGGGAAACTCCGATTTTGGAGCCTCGATCAATTTGACCATTCTTGACCAGTGAATTTGCTAAACTATTCCTATTGTCTAAGATATAATGATTTCATCTGAAAGAACAGTTCAAAAGTTGTTGTTTAAAAGTATTGTTTTCTCCCTAACCCTAGGGGGAAAACAATACTTTTAAACAACGGGTGTACATACATACATTTTATCTATGCTTTTAATTCTGAACACACATAATCTCCCCTATGAAAAATTTCAAAAGTTGGCAAGTAAGACAATGTATTTGAGATACAATAAAACTCCTATTATCAATTTTTATGTCTCATATAACGATTTCATCACGATTTCGGATACAACAAGAACTGACCATATCTGATCCTGTTGTCTATTCTAGGGTAGATGTGTCTGTGTACCTGTATATGGAATACCTGTGTGGAAATCTGCAAATGTCATGTTTGTGTGTTCAAGGTATATCTTAGGTGACCTTGAACACATCAGGATCAATGAAACGAGTTTTAATAAACATACATAATCTCTTTCACACCAGGTAATATATATTTTGGCTGTCCTTTATAGGTAATACAGATCTTAAGGCAAGATTTAACCCTAACAATGATAACCAACCTTAAAACATTAACAGAAAGCCTTGTAAATTCATATAATAACTGATAAAGAGATTGACAGAAACTTATAAATATTTACCCATATTGGCTTGACAGAATTTTTATTGCTGTACATAAGTACCTGTAATTTGAACAGGTCAACATCATTATGTATTATATATCATAACACGGCGTCACATACTCCTCACGGTAAATATACCCTCGTATCCTTGTAGCGTCTTCGGGGCTTTCTTACAAACACTGGTCGCGATACGATCATAAACACGACATTGGCCCTGCACCAAGGAACACCATTCAATTACAAAAATATATTCATGAATGAATAAATTCTAAAAAGGTAAAAAAAAATCTATATATGTATGCAGGTGTATCTGCTGTTCAAGTTGAGAGAGGTTTAGTCAAAAGTCAAACGTAATTGTTAAAATAACTAGGCCCTAGGTAATTCAGCCCGAGGCACATGCAGTGTAAACAAGGATTCGACTGTTAAACAAAGCTCAATTAGCAGATTTTAACAATTCAATATTTCCCTTCTAAAGTCTAAATATATTGTTTGTTTTAGTGTGGAGGAATGTTATCTGAACTTTTGAACAAAAACAGCTTTAGACACTCAGCAAAACCTTAAGCATTCTACTTAAAATACTGAATGGGTGTCTGAAAATGTTTGTTACCTAAATGTCTCTGCCAAAAAGGTGCAGGACCAATTCAGTAGGTTTATTTCGTGTATGCACAGTTAACTCCATATGCAACATTTTTTTTAAAGAATTTTCATATTTTCAAAAACATGTATCGTAAAATGACGTCAACTTAAACACAACATTCATTGAAAACCCAAACTGGAATAAACTAAAACACTGACAGGTCAGCAAGGGCCAGGTACCATGTGCCTGACTTCACCCCTCATGGTTTCTTTTTAGTAACAGCAACCTTGACCTTGACATTTTTTTAAATAGATTTATAACATCTAAATATCACAGTATATGTACCACCATATCAAAATTTCAAAAAGATAAGTCTTTTCGATACAGAGATAATCTCTACAAATGAAAGTGTAGAGGGACAGACAGAGACAGACAGTATAATTACTATAGTCTAAGGGATCTCATATCTCTAGCATTAACAGTTCATTATAACAATAATTAGAATATCCAATGACTGATGATTCATGATTTATTCACCCCCAAAGTCACATTTGAACCTTACCAAATCTTAGACTGGGCAAGCCCAGCTTAAAACTGCAGGGGTTGAATGAGTTAAGCTAACAGTGCTTTGAATAGCAACAGTCAAAAGGCACTATCTCCTGTACAGACCCATCTTCCTACAGTTATTGAGATAATCTAACACAATTAGGGGGTCACAAGGTGAAGGTTTGTGTCAGTCGAGTAGAAACTACCTAATTTTGAGATGTGTGTAATCTGGTAAATTAGTAATATGACCTTTAGTGCCTAAGGCCCTGTATATATTGATAATAATAAAGGGTGACATGACCGTGAAACCTTAAACCATTTCATACAGCTTTTATGTATTTCTGCCATGTCACAACTACTAACACGAAAAAACTGGAGAACTTTGTGATGATTTAAGATAAAGCTGAACTTTAAAGTATGCCCGACATTACTTCTAGACATTTGGTTTTTTTCTTTCTTAATAACAGATTTACCGTATTAGCAGAACAATCTTGTGCAGATAAATGTTTGTCAGTAACATTGGGAAGTGAATTGCATAATAGTGCTCAGAGATTGATAACATTTTCCATTCTGTAAATAGGTTCAGAGTCGCCCTTAATTCACCTATCTCTGAAAAGGACAAAACAATGGAATTATTCACAATCCAAATTAAACCAGCCTCAACCTCGTCTCGGTAAAATTGATAACTGTATTGCATTTATATAACAGTGTTCAGAGATTAATTAAATTTTCCAAACCACATGAGCTGAGATTAAAAACCTTCCATGACAATTGAATATGAAAGTTATGGATAATCTGTATATTAAAGGATCAGCAGTGTGCTTATTTCACCTATCTCTAGCTCACAGAACAAAACAATGGAATCATTGATAAGGACAATACCCAGTATGCAGGTCTAGACTCAACACCATTGAATTAACTATGACAGGGGCTCATTAATTACTCATGCATATAATTACATTGCATAAATGTTTAATTTATGAACATACATATATACAAGGTCTATATATAGGGAATGATTAATGGGTGGGGCATTCATCAGGCTGAGATTTATGCAGTCAAGTTAGCTGTCAAGTTGTATAGCCGTATATTATGTGTGTTGAGCCTATTAACTCAAGCTTATGCAAGACACCTTTTGGAATTAAATTCAAAAAGCTTTTAAATCCCCAGATTAAAATCCCATTTCTACATATCTAAAATGTCTGTCTTTCATCGTATGTAAATTGAGACCTCTTAAGCTTTCAGAGATTTTGAAAAATATCATCATGAAAAAGCTGAAAATTTTGAAATTCACAGAAAAAAATATATTCATGCTTTAATTTGTGACCCCTGTCTTTTCCCCTACCCCCAACGTAAGTAAATCCAATACAAGATTGCATACCAGTGGTTTAGGGAATCTGATATCCTTCCTCCGCTGAAGTTCCAGGAAGATTTGGTATGAGGTATCCTTATACCTGTACCCAGGCTCCTTGTAACGTTGATTGTACGTCATGACGAAAAATAATATCCACGACAGAATCAGGAAAAACACAACAATATCGCAGTAGATCCCATAGTTCTAATATGTGGCAACAACATTTTGATTTAACGCTGTGTGCGTGTATTTACCTATAACGATGTTGTCAGCTATCAATATAATAGATCCCCGTGAAGTGTACATTTCCTCATTAGCACATGGTCACACTATGACTGTACATACAGGCTATGAATACTAGGCTAACAGTTAACTCTGCCAATTGAGGTCAAGTTGATTGTGTGTTGTGTCCCCAGTCCAGCAATATTGACTAACCAAGTCAATAACTGACCACAGATCCCGGGTTTATTGGGTAGTAAAAAACCCTCCTGATCTGGTTTATGCAAAACTGGAAGCCACATGCACTCCTTTCAGGGTTTATTGTCCAATAAGTCTTTATTGGGGCAAGGTGAGTTTGGACTTCCACCGAAAAATCTGAAGTAGTACCTTATCCCATGCAGCCAGTGCTGGCCACTATCAGAGATTAGCCGGAGCACTATAGTATGTTACGTTGACAACAGGACGGTGACCAACACAGTTCGCTGTCGAGGATAATACATTCCAACACAGCTTCATCTCTTTTGATTTTTTGTTGGCAAATATAATCATCCATTCATCACAATCTGCTGGAAAGTAATCTACCTTAGTTTAATGTACAGATTAATTCACTATCTAATTACAGTTTTGTGTTACACTGAGCTCACATCTTGTACACTGAAACTGCCCGTATATCTTGTCCAAAGTCCAGTATTGGTTCCCTTTGTGACAATTAGATACCTGACATTTCCCTAATTGTTCCAGTACAGCCACGCAGCCGAGTCCCCGAGCACATGTTGTTAGTACCTCCTTTAAGTCCTTGTAATTCAGCCAGGTAGGCTAAAGGCCGTCACTGCAGGTTGGTATGACAGCCCAGCGGATCCCCCATCCTGAACTACGGTAAGCTACAGTAAAAATCACTCTACCATATGATCAACTTTAATGCTCACTTAACAGAGTTGACACGATTCGGAAATGATTTTTCTTTTTACCTTGAAATAGTTTGTATAACAACAAGAAAATATTCACATTCTTGAACATAATACTTAAATGGTTACAATAGTTAATTGTCCAGGAGATATGTCAACCTACCAGTGGAAATGATGTAATTTATACTAGGCTGTATACATAATGGAAAGGCAGGCAACGAGAGATCAGATGTGATATGACTGGTGATTATAGTGGGGACAGATTCCTTATATATGTGAGAGCTGATTATTGTTACATGATGAGATTTTCTAATTTGAAAGTGCAATAGCTGAGGAGATATTTTCTATGTGAGAGCCGAGAAAATCTCTTATGTGAGAGTCAATAGGTAGTAGCATGGGAGACATTTTCTGATGTGAGAGTTGGTAACTAGCCAAGAAGTGATTATCTGATGCAACCAGGACTGAAAGCTGAGGAGAAAACACCGGAGAGTTGACAGCTTGATAGCTAAGTCAAGGAAAGATTCTCTGAGAAAGTTGATAGCTGATCATGAGGAGAGATCGATCTACCTGCTAGTTGAGAAAGTTGATAGCTGATCATGAGGAGAGATCGATCTACCTGTTAGTTGAGAAAGTTGATAGCTGAGGAGAGATTTATTTTATTTCACTCAGGAGTTATATACTAGATAAGAATTGATAGTTGTGGAAGATATAAATTACAATGATGGTTTTACAGTTGAGGAAATAAAAGACTTAAGAAATGATAAAACCTGGTGTTTATAGTCCTGGTAGTTTGCTTGGGACAAGTGTAAGGTTGAAATGTTTGTTGTAATACTTTATCTATTATACATGGGCTACTCTCACCTGTATATATGAAAATGTTTCGTACCGTTAACCCCCCCCCCCCACACTTCTCCAAGTGACAACCCACATATATACCCATCTGTAGACATCTTAATTTCCTACGCTAGTTCATGACATATTATGAATATCATACACAGACTAGATTACAACAATCAAGACACATACCTTGGCTGGCCTCGGCAGACACTTTACTGATTTAACACGTGTAACAGGTACACCTAACACTCCTGCACCTCTTCGTGATAGGAACAAATGTAATTACCACCCATCGTAGATACACCACATACTCATCTCAACGATTCTCAAATTCCATCCTGTATCTTTAGGTCACAAAACACATTTACCACACATCAAGGAACGGCGGGGACGTCTTAAAATCACACCACAACAAAACGTATTTACACGTACAGCCATCATTCCGTACACTTGAGGTGACTCTAGCTATCTGTTATTAAAGTTGTTCTGCTCCACTGAATCTATGTACCTTTAAATTTGATTTTATTAGATTCTGACGTTTGTTGGTCATCCCCTAGCCTCCCATACGAAGCATGTATACACCTATGTGTACACCTTTCATCCTTATACATATAGGTGTACTGTCTCTAATGGTCAGTCTTTAACTGACCGCTATAGTGACCACAGGTATACTGGTCAGGTAATCAGGTGAATGATCTGTAATTAAAAATCTGACCTGAACTTCCTCTCCCATTATGATGTCTATAGAGTTTACATTAGTAATGCCCTACTTGACCTTCCCCTATGACAATAAGCTTTACCATCTGTCTTTCTATTTTAATGAACTGTCAAATTCATTCCACTACAATGAATAGTCTTTCCATTTCAATGACCTAGATAAATTATTATTAAATAGAATTGTCTATCATTTCACTTCGTAATTAAGATATCAAAGCATAAATCTTAAATATGCACTTTTGAAAAAAATTGTCAATAACGACATGAATTGTCTGAAGGTGTTACATTCTATCCAGTGTCTATAAAAATAGGAAACAATTTAGACTTTATAACCCATTCACCCCTGAAATCACGTTTGAACCTTACCAAATCAAAGACGACAGGGCAAGTCCAGTTTAAAAATGTTGGGGTGAACGAGTTAGAATCCAAAGTTCAATGTTACTTTATTTTCCTGTGCCAATTACCAAAATTCAATTTCACTAACAGCATACATGCAAATATCGATAAGATATGCAAAGTTATTTCACTAAACTGAATGACTTCAAAAAGGAATTTTCCTTCATAATCTAAATCAGAGAACTCAAAATCTAGTCAAAAATCTCATGTTAGCCTTTTAATTCAACATTATCATAAAAGAAAAGAGCTGAAGACATATTTGCGATCTATTTCTTGACATTGGCACTGCTGTCCAGACAGTTTAATGGTCGTTTGAACTTATCACCCACTGGTAATCTCTAAGTGTACATTACAGGTACATAACTGTCAGAATGTACAGCACACTTTCTATACAGTATCCAGGGATATTCACGTTAATGTATTGAAGTCTTTATCATACTCTGTCAGTACACTATTAAATACATCAGAAAAGTAATCGTATTCTTGTCTCTGGTAGCCACTGCCATTGTTTGTCTGTAATTCACTAACTTAAAAGCTTCCTATCAGCAACATACAGCTTGCTTTCATTAGACTATTACAGTACCTTCCGTTTCAAAGTAATTTGTCTACACATCGACATGTACTAGTAACTCAACAGGTTCCATACCACCATATATACCGAAACAAAGCATGTTGTATATATATACTTACTCCAACACTCTGTATTTATCACATTACTGGTAGCACCCAATCTACACACAACTTTTCAATTTATACCTCAAAATCAAAGCGGTTCAATAAGCTCTCAATACAAATTCCAAAAGGTTCATTGAATTAACAAGCAATCATTTGCCTTTTTTTTCGCAATTGTAAAAGTTTTAAGTATTTAACAGTCCTAAATTTCACTGTTTTAGGCTTTTAACTCTCACAGGCCGTAATAGTATTGATAAGTTCATAATATGTCAAACAGTGTTAACTATACACTACATCAGAGCTAAGAACATTTCCTGTCAAATACATCAAAGCTTGGATAACGGTAATACACTAGAATATTTACGGTAATACATCAAAGCTAGGATATTTACGTTAATACATCAAAGTTAGGATATTTACGGTAATACATCAAAGCTTGGATAACGGTGATACACTAGAATATTTACGGTAATACATCAAAGCTAGGATATTTACAGTAATACATCAAAGCTAGGATATTTACGTTAATACATCAAAGTTAGGATATTTACGGTAATACATCAAAGCTAGGATATTTACGGTAATACATCATAGCTAGGATATTTACGGTAATACACTAGAGCATTTATCATAAAACATAAGAACTAAAACATGAATGGTAAATACATCAAACAAATCTAGAACATTTATGGTAATTACACCACAACTTGGGCGTTTGTAGTAATTCATCAAAGTTTGGACATTTACCTGAATACATCAAACTTAAAACACTATGTAATACTATACACCAGAACCAAGAACATTTACCGTACTAATACAACAGAACTTAGGCATTTATAGTAATTCTTCAAAGTTAGAACATTTATGTAATACACCAGAACATTTATGTAATACACCAGAACTAGGACATTTATGGTAATAAATAGAAGTTAGAACATTTAGTTAGAACATTTACCGTAATGCATCAGAACTAAGGACGTTTACCATAGTATGTATCAGGGCTAATTTATCTACTGGACACACCTGCTTGCCTGTTTGTCCCTAATGAAGTCACAACCATGAGCTTCTCATGAATAATTCATGGCAATCTACATGTTATCTACGTTGAAATAGGTTCTTTCACCTGTCTGCTCTTATCTAGAATGCTGATTAATGAACGACAAATGTATTCCACTATTTCAGGTAAAACACACTATTAGTGTATTCCAGTTTTCAGGTAAAACACAAATATATTGGTAAGAGATCTGCTGCACTTTCATTTTGAATAATTTTCAATGCAGGCAGAATCCTTGCTAAAATTAAGACAGAATTTGGACCTAAATCAAATTTCCATGCAATGTAATTGTTTGGATTTATTTGTGCAATCATCAATAAACCCATCTCTGTGTAAATGTTATTATAAATTGAATTCAAATTGATTTAAATTTTCAAAAGCGCAGTCAATCTTAGTGCAAAAGTCCCATGACCGTTTACAAAATATCCTCAAGGGAGATAACTCAAACTTGGTTATATTTTATAAAGTTCTGTATATATATAAAAAAAAAGTATAATCGATAAACATCTGCTGGACTTGGTTGGATTTTCAAATGCTAGCATATACTTTTCTAAAACCACTGTATGTAGATAGAATGTGCATTTTTTTAATTGTCAACATATACAATAGTGCCACGGGATACAGTACGTGTCCTTCCAGTTTTACTACTTTGCCCCAACAATATGACAGCCGACAGTCCCAGATGTGTCCAAAACACTTCTGATAAATATGCACAATCCAACCTTGGATTGATTTGGAGCCAGTCTGCTGCAATATTCATCAATATTTTAATCGCCAAGGGTATCTAGGGGACATCAATCATGTGCATACAGTTTATTTGTACCAAAAAAATGTAGGAAATCGTTAAAGCACTTTTTTCTTTAATGCGAACATTTCCCTTTTTTATGATTTTTTTTTAATGTTTTATAAGAATTGTTTAACATTACAAAATATCTTACTATAACACTTTTCACATTTCACACTTGTCCGTTCTTGCAACTTAATATTTGAACATTTCAATTTAAGTATCCCTGTCCAACTGCACACCCCTTAGGCCATAATAAATTAATTGCTAGATTCTCATCCAAATTCTTTTCAAAATTGGGGCGGGGGGGGGGGGGCAAATTTTTTTTTTTAATTTTAATTTTTCCTAAAATTTGAAATGGTTGCAAATGTGTTAAAATAGTGCAATAAAGTACCATGTTCAGTGTTCATTCATCTTTATTTTTTTGTTAAAAATGAGGAAAGAAAAGAATGGAATTGTTTCCGTATTTGTACTCATAAATCCAACTTTCTGATCGTGTAACCAGTCGATTATATCATTGTACATTCTCAGTTTGTCATTTACGACGTTCCCATGCTTTGCCGGTAGATGTGTTGCTTTAGAAAATCCCGACATTAAAATTGTAAATGCGTCGGATTTCGCACTGGCAGTTGCCGACTGCTCTTCTGTATCAGCATCAATATTAAATTCTAAATAAGCTCCGAGGTACGACACCACTTCCCCCACCGTACATGCGCCATCACACTGGGTCAGTTCCACTTTCGATTTACCGGCCGACACAACGGCCCTGTTACCACACTCGACGGGCGCAGATTCCTTCGGCTAATTCATGAAAGACTTGTTCAGTAGCAAAATACTTGTTTTAGTATCGGCTACTGAACACCCATACCAATCTTTAAGAACGGCATGTTGCCGTTTCAGCTTTAGAATTACAAAAACCATACTTGCAGACGGCGAGTTTTCTACAACCGGAAATTGATAATATAAAACTAATTTCTGAAGCGGAAAACGGAAAAAAATTCCAGATTTCGGATTTTCTTTTTTTTTTCGCAAATAAAAAAAATTGGGGCGGGGCCTCAAAGAGGGGGTGGGCGGGGATGAGAATCTAGCAAATAATTTATTATGGCCTTATTAGGATACCTGCATGTCCCACTTCACTGGGTTGTTTCCTATATATATACAGTAACTTCCCTATAACTTCCATTTGGATATAACTGTAGTACAGTTGGGCAAGGACACTTCTGTTGACCAGGTAGCTTGACCGTCGGTTAAATTTAAGCTATAACAATCTGAAGTCCAGGGTCAGAATCCTGGTCTAGCCCCACTGAGTTTGTTATACTAGCCCCACTGAGTTTGTTATACTAGCCCCACTGAGTTTGTTATACTATACTGTCGTAAATTGTTTATTTCATCTTTACGATTTCCCATAAAAGTCCCTCATGTCGTGGTTTTCTTTTCTGAATGATTTATTGAAGCTATAGTCATGACGGAAAAAACCCATTTTCCAATACTTGACTAACAAATAGTTTTAGGCAGTGGTACGGGGATCCTTAATTTCATTTTGAATGCAACCGTAGCACAGTTTGACCAAAACACTTCTGCGACCAGGTAAGGCTCAGTCAGTTTTGAGAGTGACAGTATATTTTACAATCTAAAGACCTGGGTTCACATTTTCTTTTCAGAAAGTAGTTATCAATGCTTATAAAAGCCATGTCAGAAAAACACAGTCTTTGAATGCATAGTTACAGTTTTTGGCAGTGACATGTACTGTACGTGGATCCTTAAATGACATCTTTTCCCATTACTTAGCACTTAGGGGCATTACATACATCAAAGATGGTACACAAAAAATCAAACATCCCTTTATCATGTTACTTCCACAAGTACAACAATTGCCATTCAAATAAACAAGTTCTCTACTATCTTTTCAAGTAGATCAATTAAACTTTTTTTGTATTTTGATTCCCCCACCTATAAATATCACATTTTTTCTTGGTTTCAAATTATTTTTCATCCAATTATTTCTAGCACACCCTTGAAACGTGAAACAGTATATGACTTAAATAAACATGAAAACTCATTGTACAAGCTATCATTAAATGCAAGTCAAGTGGGATATTTCTTTACAACAGGGAATCGACGTTGTCTCTTACTCTTAATACATCCTAAATACCCCAATTCATTATTCTCAAAGCTAGTTGCCAGTAAATGTATTTATCATTGATGGTCTTACATATACACCGGAAATTATACAGGGCTCCAATTTATGAAGCAATATAAGCTAATGATTGATGCAATAATGTCACACATAAGGTGAAAATGGAATCATTGATATTTTCATATTTTTTAATACCAAAACCTGCAGATATTTTGGACTTCAAAACGATGATATTTTCTTTAGCTAGGCTCCAGAAAGGCAAGTGAAATCTTGAGTGATTTATCAACAGCATTAAAAGTTGATTACCAGCTTCAACGGTTGTATATATCTCAGCTTAAACTGTGTTAGCTTGATCTCAGAATAGAAAAGTGCCACCAGCCTGAATTACAAAATTTTATGTACCCAAAGCATTTTGATTGTTGTAACACATACATACAGGAGAACAAAGAGTTAAAGCTCATTGTGTAAAAGTCTTTAAACCTTGGCATGAGGTGGATACATTTGTTTGTAGATGTTTTCATTGATCCCTCCTGACCTTACCCAGCCGATCCTCCATTTTTAGGTCAGTGCAACACTTTGTAAGGCTATTGGAATTGGTATGGTCAACCTTCCATATACACAAAGTTCTTGTCTACTTTAAACATCCCAGAGTTCAACATTCAAATGTGAAAAGTTCCATACAATGAAAAAGAAGACATGAATGCCCCCCCCCCCCCCCCCCCCNTGTGAAAATACTCATTGTGTGACCATTTTTTATAAATAGTAACAGTGAATTGACCTTGGCATCCTCAAATACGAACTCATCTATCATGCTTGACCATAGATCAAAACCTGTTCTGAAAAATTAAGTTATTTGAGCAAAGACAATGCATTGAGACAGGAATATTAAATATAGCATGCAGCAACCCCTCATCCTTATATTCAAATTTACAGGGGCATGGAAAAAAATAAACACTTTCATTTGCAGGAGGAAATTATCTTTCTGAAAGAAAACAATCACAATTTCTACTCCAAATTGATTTGAAATATGTATAATTTAAATTGCTATGTCAAGCAAGCATTACAATGGTTTTTGTCAGTTTTATGATGTTTCCACACAAACCAATTCTATTTACAGCTAAGCTCTGTCACACTTATTGTATCTTATTTATTTTTGTCATGGTAGGGAATGATTCCATCAAATCTCACATTTCTGTCGTTCCATCATCTGACGACCATAATACGGTCGTGACATGCACGATTTCTGTCATATCATCATCAATCTTTTAGTGATGTCAGCACACAAGTGGAACATTTCTACATCAAAGACATGTCTTTTACACAAATTGTTTGTTATTGATCCCGCTTTAGAGAATATCCAATATATCTTACTTGTGTAACAGCTCTATTTTACGCGTTCACTCATAACAACATCAATTATAGCAATGACATAACTATAAAGGGTTTACTATGAAATATCCTTCAGTCTAGCACATAAGTCCACATCTAGCAAATAGCATTTGTATTAATTCCAAACAGGAACAGATTATGGTAAATGTGATTTTAATGAAGAAAATATGACACCCTATAACCCTACAGTACAACAATTTTTTTTCTTAATCCCCCTAAAAACCCAATAACAACTTGGATGACATAAGCTGACGGGGAATTGAATTTCAAACATAAAAAAATAAAAAAAATAAAAAAAATAATCTTAATTGCTTTTCCATCAATAAATATTATGTGATGCATGTACAACTGTACATTATGGGTACTTGTGGAAGATATGCAAGCCTCCGGTACAGTGCTTGAAAAGTTATTTTCCTGTTAAATTCAGGTTATTTCCTCTTTATTCTTACAAAGACAATGGTAGGTTAGATGTCAGAACTTTTAGGAGGTTGGAATATTTGAAAATTTCCTGGTTATGTTTCAGAAAACATGACAACTGTCCTGACTGGTAGCAGAGCGGATCAGCTCCTGCTTTACAATGAAGAGGCCTAAGATGGCAGAGATATAGTAAATGGGCAAGCATCTGAAAGTCTGAAAAATGCTGAACAAATTGAAAGCTCGTCTTTGTTGGACTAGCTAGTGCTAGGACTCTTGTATAACCTTGGTACTCAACTGCCACCAAAGCCTCCACGATCAACAGGACCAAGCGGTTGGACATATCTCGCAGCTTTAACGTAGAGCAAAGCCTCTCTACAAATCCTCATATCACTACAAATTATCTTGACAGATTATAGCATTATCATCCACTTGAACCCGATATTCGTTCCAAAGATTTTTTTTATCAGATACCACATTTCTGTCTTTAAACAGGACGACTTAACCATAACCAAGTGGTATATACAGTTTAGACAAAAAGGAATATTAAAGACAATATGGGGGACTCAAAAAGTTATTATAAGAAACATGTTCAATGATTAACACTGCAACTATAATAACTTAACCAACCTGCATCTATACAGAATCGTTCTATAGAACAAATCCTATTACATACCTGTACATCGTTTATCCTTGTCTCCATTATCATCATGATTAAACCATCATCTGCATGGTGTTGTACGAAAATTTAGACAAAATGACAAGACAACACTGACGTGAGACAAAGATCTTAAAAGGGCTACGGTGAACTAATACTGTACAGTAGTACCAACCTTGAGATTCCAGTTGTTATCATGTAAGGACCTGCCACGCCTACAAAGTATTCCTAAATCTTGGTTATCACCAACTTCCACGCTGCTGCACACCAGGTCATTGTCACCGAAACAGTAGTTGTCTCCGTCACTTATCTCAGGTATGTAGTGATAACCATCCAGCGACGTCTTGTTTGTGTGATAATCGCCAGCTCGTGTTTTGTTTCTGTGTTTATCAACAGAACCCGCCTGTTCGCCCTGACCATTGAGTGGCGTGGAGTCCACTGGCAACCCTGCCAGGTCATGTTTGCTGTCTGAGGTTATCTCCCCTTGATACTGATAACAGATTACAGGAGCTGCAGTACTGGAAATCCCAATGTTGAGGTCATTGTCAAGGTCATTGCTATGCTGGCTGGAGTACCCGGAGTCTACAGTTAGTCCAGGTAAATCAAGTTTGCTAACATCAGTTATCTCCCCTTTGTCCTGATAATTGATAGATGAACTGTTTGACTCAATGTCAAGGTTGCTGACGTGTTCGCCTGATGATTCTGTGAGGTCGCTGGTACACAGGTCATTGTTATTGTTTCCATGGCATTCCGCAGACGGCTCCCTACAAAAGTCCTGTGGGCTGAATGTACCCGATAGGGTCAAATCTATTTCCTCCTGAAAACATAATAAACAAGATCATATGACTCGCTGGACAAACAAAATGAACTTTTAAACTTCCAGATATTAATTTTCACCTGGAAATTGAACCAGTATATCTTTTAGACATTTTCTAACTTATTCAACAATGGCATCTTGTTTTGTTGTCTTAGTAACATGTTTGAAAGATGTACACTGTTGGAGCAAAAATCAATCAGTTTGTCAAATTGTCAGTGTAATGTACCCTGTACAAGTAACGTCCCGCTCTTTTGACCTTGGATTTGACGGGAGATCCGTTAGGTGACAGTACTGATGTGTCCTATGTGAACTCAACATGACTCGCTCAGTCTCCATTACAATAGAGCAGTGTTAGAGGACACAAATGTAACTTGTTACATTGTTTTCTCTACTGTAATCTAACCTCCCAGCACTTAGGGCAGAGCAGCTGTCAGGCTGGAAGTATGGGTGTTTCAGGTGAGTTGTTCTTTATGTAAGTCTGTTTTAACCTATGTTCTGAATTTAAAATGAATTGCTGTGAACTACATACATGTAGCTCATTTGGTAAAAGTCGTCTTAAAGAGTCCCAAGGTTACATGCTCAAATTGTAGTTGACCCATATTGACAAATAATTTACCTATTAAAGATAATATGTACAGCTCCAAGACCCTGTAGTCCATATCAGCCTGTTTAAAGTGTGTAAAGGGTCCCCCCACCTACATATACCTACCTCAGCCTGTATAAGGTAAAGCTTCAAGGCCCTGTAGTCCTCCTCACACATTTAAAGTCTGTTAATTGTCCCCCTAATTTTAAAGTGTATGTGTGAAGGGTCCCCCCTAATTTTAAAGCGTGTGAAGGGTTCCCCCTTATTTTAAAGCATGTGAAGGGTCCCCCCGGGGCCCCCAACTAATTTTAAAGAGTGTGAAGGGTCCCCCCTAATTTTAAAGCGTGTGTAGGGTCCCCCCCAATTTAAAAGTGAGTGAAGAGTCCCCCCTAATTTTAAAGTGTGTGAAGGATTCCCCTTAAGTATACCTACCTCCGCCTGTATGAGGTAAAGCTCCAAGGCCCTGTAGTCCTCCTCAGCCTGTTTACTCATCTCATCCTAACGGCTGCCACAGTGGGTGCTACCCTCATCTGAAATGGATGAACATTTCCCAATTAATTCAAAACCAGACAGAACTTTCTTCAAACCTGGCGATTTTCTGTCAGTACATCAGTTTCAAAAGCACCAACGAGAGCCAATTACACTGATGATAGGGACTGGGGTCAGTAGTCCCTCAATCTCTGCATGGTCAACATCAAAACTGTCGTAGAAAACTATTATTGATATCCAGTGAAAACAAAGAAATCATGCTTTCTTCATCAGAAAACCGATCAATGTCAATAACCTGTTACATATTGATAGAATTATTGATATTTCTATGTCTGATTCTCAGTAAGCTCTATTCTGAGGTCCATACATACACACAAGTGATGTAATACCTGTATACTGCTAAGCTAGCAACCCTTAGACTTTTGTTTCAGGTGCTGACTGCTGCTTTACCTGGCACTAACACCTGACAGGTAAGCCAATGACTGCTGAGTACAGGTACCAGGTATCTAACACCGAGTACAGGTAACACTTGCCAGTGCTTATTAATTCCCACTGGAACATCCATACTCATTCCAGGAAGTCCCTGTCCAGACAGTCACCTGCCGCGAGAAGTTCATTAAGCCTCTCTACCTATTCGTAAAACCTGTAATTGATCGCCAGTTGTCAGCTCATCATTACAGCGTTGGTATTGGCAGTCCTTTAATACAGTCATCACAGTACACAATGGAATATTAAATGATTTTTCATTTGTGCCTATATATTTCACTGGGCGCCAGACATACATAACCGAATAGATTTTTGCACAGCGGACGTAATAACCATGAACCACCATTGTGTTCAGTCGTACCAATATATTTTACGCAATCATAAAATGGCGTGTGCTGAAGGATAGGGTTCTAAAGGTAGATCAAAGGAAAACACCTGGCCAACATTTAAGAACATTAAAGGGTATATATATATATATATATATATATATGAAATACAAACTGATTACCTAAAACTCTGGTAAACTGTTTTGAACTTGGAACTAAAAACCTTATCAGGCCAACATCTACCTGTGTAAGCTTAATTAACACATCTGTATGGTCACCAACCTAATCATACCTAAACCTTAGAGTACTAATCCACTGATGTCTGTGACATGTTACGTGTGATTACATCTGGACATGCAATGTCTAAATTAATTTTCATTACAACACTGACTTCTACAAACTCCCTCTTAGGTAAAGTTCTGAAACAGATCACAAGTAAAAAATACCACTGTATGCTCAGTAATTGTATGTGAATGGTTACAACTGAACTTATTCATCCCTGAAATTTCACGATGAACGATTCCAACATTTGAATTGGAAGAGTTCAAATGTGTCTTCAGGGGTGAATGAGTTTAAACACATTATCCCAATTACTTTTTGTACATTGTGGGATTTAAAGAATTAACATGTCCACATTAATCAGCCAGTGGCATTGATTTTTAAAACACAGGAAAATGAAATCAGGGTTAATTGGAAATCCATTTCCTTACTGCACTAACTTAATTGTGCCAATTACTTTAGGCACAAACAATATACGGTAGTAATGCAACCGGATTATTAAGAAAGGAATTTGTAAAACTTTTTTTTTTAACAAAAAGAACGCAAACTTTTAACCTGACATTGGATAAAATTGTTCAATATACATGAAAGTTGACAGTCTTTTACACTTCAAGGAAATACAGGCATAAGTTCACTTTAATTATTTGGACCATGTCAGCTAAAACTGCTTATGAATCCAGCCATCTCTATAAAAAAAATCCAGTATGTCTTATATATTGTACACATATTTGTGGGTGTTAAAATTTCACCTTCCTGCGATTACCTTATAGCAGATTAAATCATTTTGATCTGGTGTTGAATTTGTCCTCCTCTTCAAGGCAAACATAATATGGGAGAGAAACATTTCCAGACTGACAATAATCGCTGTAAGGGTATGCTTGTCCATTATTACCAGGATGGGTTTTGTATGTAGAACTCAGTACACAGCAGGGAGGGTAACTCAAGCTTTATCATGTTTTTATTGTGAACTTTCCCGGTGCACATGAGGATGCTGTTTATTTACGATGTACATCCGGCAAACCTGTTGCTATTGAGTAAGAAAGGACCTCCGCACTGGCTAGACAGTCGTATATATTTAAGTTCAACCATATAATAGTTACCATCTGTGTGGAATTCACTTGGTTCACATACTCCAGTATATATACATAAAAACTACCTGTGAGTATGGTTGTCTGGTCTTATTTCAGTGATAAAGTACATAAACACTGCAAAAAGCCCCCCCCCCCCCCCCCCCCCCCCCCCCCCCCNCCTTACATCTCTAGTCTCTATACTCAAAAAACAAAAGTATCAACATTAAATTCTCTACTGCTGATCCTATTATCAATAATTTATAATGGTCGGCCTTGGTTGTTTAATTAGCTATATCAGTTGAACTTACATAATTATTGATGGTATTTAACCTGTTTGTGTTATACTGCAATCTTCTCAATGTTGGGAGATGGCTTAACATAATTAAGAGCCTACTCTTGTTGCCAGATCCCTAACATTACATTCTGTATAATAGAATATTATGTACTGCATATTTGTAAATAAAATATTGTTTAAATCAAAGCTAGAAAACCTCTGTAAGACAGAGGCCCAGTTGGCCCTGTGGTTGCCCCAGACCAGTGACCTTGGCACTGATGTTGGGACCTTGAAATACAAACTCAACCCAGGTATTCCCATATTTGACCTTGGTACAATACACTGTACCAATGAAGTTGGTAGCTATATATACTCATGACAATGAAACAGGACAGGATGGGCACCAGTAACACCACTGT
Organism: Mizuhopecten yessoensis; assembly: GCF_002113885.1. Taxonomy (NCBI): domain Eukaryota; kingdom Metazoa; phylum Mollusca; class Bivalvia; order Pectinida; family Pectinidae; genus Mizuhopecten; species Mizuhopecten yessoensis. Next base: position 979,396 of record NW_018406672.1, read on the forward strand.
ATAGTTTGTAATTTACGTGGAAGATTCAATTTTACTTTATTCATGGTCACCAATTAATGTTAAAGTGTGAAACTATATACCAGCAAATACTACTACCGTGAATATACAATTATAAAAGAAAGGACCTCTACATGCATTTACTGACGAACAATGGTGATAAAATAACCAATTCAATTTCGAAATTAGGTGACTTTGATATGTTCCGCGAAATTTCATCCCTGCATTCTAGTTCTGATTGAGCCAACAGCAAACTATCAGCCCCTTGATATTAAACAACTATACTTTTGAGTGTAAGCTGCCAACTTCATCCAAGACAGACCTACATCTGTCAGGCAGATTCAGGTATCGATCATTACATTAGCTCTTATATTAGATTCTGTTTACAACTGCTACTAAACATTACAAATGAAGGAAAAAAAGATATTTCAGTTGTCTGAAGACAGCAATTAAATTGTTGTCAACAATCACAAACAACACATAGTCAGTGACCCTGACCCAATTTGCAATGACTTTGACCACAAATGCATTAATCTCTGTCCTGCTGATCTTAATTCAGTCCTAAATATACGAGCTGTGGGTTTGCAGAAACCAATATTAATGGAAATGTCAATTTTGCTTTTTCAGAGATAATAAAACTCTTCTATTTATAGTAACAACAAGATCTTCACCTTTTCTTCTAATCATTATACCCTCTTAGAGAAAAAAAACCTGTGTATTATTGAGCCAAACAAACTTAATTTAGATTACAGTAATGAAGTGAATCTTTGTCAGAATATGGTGATAGAGTGGGACTATTGGCGGATGCAGGCGTGTTGCCTGACGTTGCCTGGGCAACACCTTGTTTTAGCATCCAAAATTAATCGGAGCCAAGATTTTTGAAGAGTTTCTTTCATTTACTATGTGTATTTCTCCTTTAATTATTTAAATAAGCTCTAGCATAACATAGTTCTTGTCTTGAGGGTGTTGCCCTAAAACCACTGATTTCACTACCCCTAAGTGCTGTGTAATTGTCTTATTATAGTTGTTTTCCTGCTTTCAAAACTCAATAAAACTGTGTTACAGAGGTTTCAGACAGACATCAATTCACACTTTAACAGTCAGGTTGTTTAAAATTAGGGTAAGTAATACAATCTAGTTAAGCTTAACCTAGGGATAGTAGAACAAAATTAGTATTTTACCTTATAGGTTAACTCATTCACCCCTGAAGACACATTTGAACTCTTCCGATTCAAAGGTTGGAATAGTTCATTATGAAGTTTCAGGGGAGAATGAGTTCAGCTGTTTCTGATGATAGTCGTAACTGCACACTTAACAAACAAGCAAAAAAAGTCTACCCAGTCCATACACGCACGCGAACTTCAGGAGAAAAGAATCGAAATATGTGAAAAGGTTAGGAGATCCATTCTGTGACGGTTCTTCTACAGAGAAAAGCAATTAATTAAGAGTGCGAGGCATTTTATTAGATTTAATTACTGTTGTACTCTGTGCTCTAACGAAATGGTGCATGACTCAATTAAAACGTAATGTTGGAGAGATGTTTCCATTATCTTAACGTAGCAGATTTCCTTCTTTCTCTGTAACTTTAAGAACAAGAGTTTAATGCCAGAGGTCATGGTTCCATTTTATCACTGATGTATTGTTATGGAAAAATCATTTAATGGCTAAAAGGATACTAAAATCCATTAATAAATGTATATTACCCAAAACACTGTTTTTATAATCTCCCTATAAACTTGTAAATAAGGGAAAAACATTATTTCAATTTGACTCTTTTCTCTTCAGAAAAGCCATTTCATTTCAAGACACAACATGCAGTCTATTTAGAAACTTGAACAAAGTGTCGTCATATCAGAAATCAGGATAATATTTCACATAGTAGCGATTTCTTGCCGATTCGTTCAGGTGATAAAATTGATCAGCTCTTCTGAAAGAATTAAAAATGTATTCATGTTTTTTTCCTGGTAAACATAGGTTGATCTTTTCACCGAAATATTAACATCAAAATGAATTTCAGCATTTCCCACGATATGTAAGAATTGTTGAAACCTACTCAAGTCCATTAAAAATGCAACACATTATACACGCATATTCAATCTTTATTCAGGACTGACTAAGTATCCTCCCTAAAATGTGTTTCTGTGTGTAGTTATTCAACAAAGCCTATTTCCTTTTTCTCCCAGGGCATCGTATCTCTGACGACCAGAATTTTAACTGTCGCAGTTATCCTGTTATCTGTCCCATTGAACACCTGACAAGTGAGAAAGGATATTTGTTTGAGATGTAACTCAATTGTTGGTATCGGTGAAGATTATATTCGACATGGTGAAAATATTAACATCGAATTAAAACCTATTACCAGGTCTGATCGATCAAAACGGCACCAGATAACCCAATTCCACCGATTATAGCCCAAACTCAAGTGAAGTCGTTTCAATAATCACATTTTCCTACCACTTTTTGGAAAGTAATTTGATGAAAATATGGATTCTTGCGTTAGAATGGAAAATGTTTCGGTGTCATCCTTCAGCAAGGGAATTGTAAAATACTAAATTTATTCAAATTAAATTCATATATTCAAATATTGCTATGAAATATACAAAAATAATACTGCATCTTGATGGGTGTGGGAGTACGTATCAATAAATCTGTTGCTATAGTAACTGAAAACTTGTTTTAGTCTTATCCTTTGGCCCAGGTCAAGATATCAAATAAACTCTCATTCCATCAACATCAGTCCTCTGCAGATGGACTAAGAAAAGGCTAGTTTATATGGAAAACAGTGACCTTGGCCATTGTGAACTCATATACGATCTCTTCATGAAGAGATTCTGCAAAGAGAATTAATGTATAGTCAAACAAGCATACTGAGTATTGCTGAAGCAATACATGTCCCCTACCGGCCCCCACAATCTATTAAGATGCAACAGTGCCCTCAACCTAGATCCGAGGACATTGAAACTTGAACTTGTCCAATATATTGAATTTTTTTACAATAATGTGAAGTTTGATTAAAAACTAGGAAAGAATGAAGGCGCAAGAGTGCTCACAAACTTCTTCGGACAGACAGCGAGGAAAACTTTAGGTATTCTTGTTTTCTTCTCCCTCCCTGCCACCCCCACCCAGTTTCACCGGTAAGGGAATAAAAATACTAAGAAATCTTATTTCTTGATTGTTAAGGTATCTTTACAAGTGTGTGAAGTTTGATAAACAGGCAAGGAAGAATGTGAAATAAAATTTTCTATTTATAGTAACTGTGACCTTGACCATTTGGCCTTAAAACTCGAACCTGTCCAACTCAAACTTGTCGAAGATTTTTTAATTCTTTATGAGTGTGTGAAGTTTGATTAAAATCCATGAAAGAATGAAGACACTAGAGTGCTGACAAAAATTTTCTATTTATAGTAACAGTGACCTTGACCTTGATCCGATGACCTTGAAACTCGAACTTCTCAAAGATATTTTAATTCTTTATGAGTGTGTGAAGTTTGGTCAAAATCCAAGAAAGAATGAAGATGCTAGAGTGCTGACAAAGTTTTGCCATTTATAGTAATATTGACCTTGACCTTGATCCGATGACCTTGAAACTCGAACTTGTCGAAGATATTTTATTTTGATTTTGACTGTGTGAAGATTGATTAAAAACCAAGAAAGAATGAAGACGCTAGAGTGCTGACAAAGTCTTTCTATTTATAGTAACAGGGACCTTGACCTTGATCCGATGACCTTGAAACTCGAACTTGTTGAAGATATTTTAATTCTATACATGTGTGAAAAGTTTGATTAAAATCCACGAAAGAATGAAGGCTCTAGAGTGCTGACAAACCTCTTCGGACAGACGGACAGACGGACGGACAGACGGACAGACGGAGGGGAAAACTATAGTCCCCCCGGTTTCCCGGTAGGAGACTAAAAATACTGGCACTGAACTTCAATCATCCGAAGTATTGTAACTGTTACAGCAATTGTTTCTCAGCTATACAACTGAAACTGTCTAAAACACCCTCTTATATGCTGATAAACCAAGGACATTGAAGCTATATAGTATGCTGATATTCTATGTACAGCACTGCCTGACCTTAACCTTTAACCTCTACCACAAAGTTTCTGCACAGTGATCTTACCCTTTGACCTTGAATGCAATTAAAGTTTTTACTATACAGTATCAATCCGTGCAAGGATATGAAGTACTCTAGAGTCCAATAATAAAAGGATTGCACTCAGTGAAATTAAATATTGATATTGATATTGAAATAGAAACTGATATTTATTATAGAATTATGGTGCTCTTTGCCCTTAATCCTTTCACCACTGTAGACCATAATGGACTCATCAAGTTCAATTCATGGTAGAGTCTACTAAAGTTACCTCGGGGTGAAAGAAATAAATACTGCCTCTTTAAAACACTTGTGTAAGAACTCTGTAGGACCAATATTGAAGGAACTGGAACTTAAATGATGTGATAATAGGTACAACACAGTGGTGTTGGTGGTGGTGTCAGATTGTTGTTGGTGGTGTAAGATTGTTCAGTGTGATTAGAGATGAAGAGGATACAAGAAGGCTATCAGCTAGAGCCTTAATTATCACTGTGGGTTAACCAACCACCTTCAACACATTTCTTTTGAACTTGGAATTAGCAGCTCCTACAGTAGCAATGATTGATTCAAGTGATACTTCAGCCCCACATCTGATAGTGGTGATTACTTTGTTAACCAGACAACTCTAATCTCACGTGAAACTATATAGGTGTCTATGTATTTAAGGATACATGCCACCTTTACCTTGAACAAGCAAAAGAGTTCCACAGTGAACATTCTTTGACCTGCTAGTAAATTACATATCAAGCTTGAATCCAGATCAGCATGCATTGGTAACAAGAAGTTCAAGTACTTTATAACATGTTTTTTTTCGTTGTGTATAATCATTCGTGGTTTTTGTGGTTGCTATTGAACCACGAAAATAACAAGAGTACTGCGGGGCGGAACAATATACGCCCGTCGAATGCCATATAGTGTTATTGTTACTGAAATGAACAAAGGCCAATAACTTTTGCAAATATCGTTGAATCAAAATTCTTTTAAGGGGGACACAACTTCATATCGTGATTATAATGTATACCCAGTTTCAAAGAGATCCGTTGAAACATGTTGGAGGAGAATGGCCGACAATACTGACATACCGACATACTGAAATAAGCAAATGCCAAACCTTTTGCAAAAATTGTCAAATCAAAATTCTTTTCAAGGAAACACAACAACATATCATGATTATTTAGCCTACTAAGTTTCAAAGAAATCCGTCAAAAAATGTAGGAGGAGATCTCCTGACAAAAAATCAAATACTGAAATGAACAAAGGGCAATAACTTTTGGAAAAATTGTCGAATCAAAATTCTTTTAAGGGAGACACATCTTCATATCATATTTATAATGTATACCAAATAAAGTTTCAAAGAGATCGGTCGAAAAATGTAGGAGGAGATTGCCGGACAAACAAAAGTGTACGCCGGACAGATGGACAACCCCATACCATCATACTCCCGTCAAAATTTGACGGGCGTATAAACACAACGAATTTGAATGATATACGTGTCTACTGTTTGTTAATATAGGATATCCACGAAAGTTTTACCATGAAACAATCTAAATGGCTTCAAACCACAAAGGAAAGTACCCACGAACATTTCGTGTTATACAGTAATGTTAGTACAGACATAAAGGGGAAGTAACACATACATCATCACTCTAGGAATTATGGATCTTCATTTGAAGTCGTTTTCAACATATCTGACCTTGGTTCAAGGTCATTTGTTTACACAAATCAATTCAACCCAGTAATCTACTGACCAAACATCAAGGTACACTTTAAAGATCTTTTGAAAGATGCAGCATCATGAAATATGCCAGTCTGGTCTGATAATAAACAGGTAATTGACATTTATGTTACACTTTCATCATTCCTATTGCATCAATTAAATTACATAATATCATCATTGTTGTAATTGTCATGTACTATTGACATCTTTGTTAAAACCGCCAATTTAGCCAACACTTCTGAATGAAAGGTCCAATGAAAAATATCACATTTGCTGGCTACATGTATGTGTAACAGGAGAGGAAAAATGCACGACCAGACCAGGGTTCAAACCCAGGACCCTCCGAACTCTAGACGGATGCTCTACCAATTAAGCTATCTGGTCACCGACGATCGACCCAGTCCAGTTCCACTACATATGTTATTAAAAGAAAGCTCATGTGTTCTTTGGGTTTTAATCAATACACTCACCATGTGAAGTTTCACACTTAATAATTGTATCAATTACGATTTAAAAAAAGATTTTGTGACCCTTCAGCAAAAGGTTTCAACTCCTTCATACATACAGTTATCGCGATCAAATATTTTAAAATATAAAAGGTTAACACTTCACTACTTCCCTAGAAGTAATTTCAGACATTAAATACATGGGGCAAACAATATCACTAGTCAACAAAATACAAGTTGAAATGAAAACATTTTCTATGTTACAATATATTTAAACAATATCATTTCAGAAACCTTGAATAAAAATATTACCGTGTATTATATATGAAGCAAGAATAAGTTAACCATGCATATCTGATTACTGTAGATTCATTTAAAGTACATTTACATTCATATAGCACTCAATTGCATAACTTGCAGGTGTTTTTTGCTAATTTCATAATGCAAATATAATACCGTAATTGAAATGTGTGCAAGAACACAATAGCATTACGTTACGGTTCTAGATACTAATAACACACAGATCTTGATCATCACACCCAAAACCCACTGCCAAAACGTGTATTGTTTTATCAATTAATTTCTGTCAAAAGTAATTGATGACCGTGGTCAGCTTGAATGACAAGATTAATCAAAACTTGATAATTTTCTGAGGTTATGCCAGAAATCCTAATCTGTTCAGGAAAAAAAACCATTACTAAGAATGAGAGATTTATAATATCTGCATGTATATGATACTGACCACCAGGTCAAATAACTGACCATTTTCTCAACTTACCGGGGCCATCATACAAACTACAGACCACTTATAAATGTGTATGTAAAGTTTGTAGACTAATTCTGGACTATAGAAACTGAACATCACACAAACTGACCCCTGTATAAACTACCACTATGTAAACTGAAAAGTATATAAACTGACCACCTTTAGAAACTCACCATTCTCTAAACCAGCGGTATAAAATGATCATAATGGAAACTGACCATCATACAAACCAACTGCTGCATTAAATGACCATTGTGGAAACTGACCAGACCATATGACACATATTATTGTATTAAAAGATATCTGACCAATATACAAACTGATTACTGTATTAACTACCATGCAGACTGACCAAGTGCATTATATCTGACCACTTGAATTGGCTAAACACTGAATTTAAAAGATGTCACAAACCGATCGCAATGTTAATTAACCAACCTCAATATATATTGATTACATACAGACAGACCACTGTATAAATTGAATGCCTTACAAACTGACCACTGAACTGGCTATCAAACCAACCTCAATGCTAAAAGCCTACATTTCCCAGTAGTATCGATCGCCAATGTTTTTAATGTAACATACAATGTCACAATATTCTACATTCCTCCGAGTAAAACTATAATAAAACTATCAAACCAACCTCAATGCTAAAAGCCTACTTTTACCAGAAGTATCGTCAATGTTTTTAATGTAGCATACAATATCACAATATTCAACATTTCTCCGAGTAAAACTATAATACACGGTACTCATGTTTTATGTTTCACCGTTGCTAATAAAAAGAAATCTCTAGCACATTACCAACTGCAATACGATTTTATTTCTCTCTATATTGACCAGGATACCGAGATTATAGCTTCGTGTTCCACTCCGGTCTCCAAATCTATAAACCATCAGAATGCTGTGGAAATCAATGAGAAAAATCTATGGTAATTTGGCACTAATGTTGACCATAAAATGCCAGAAAACAGCTGTCACTCTGTCTTCTGTCTCCCGTCATGTCCGTTGTCCTCAAACAAACGACACAAGGGAGCTACATGATTGTCTGTTAATTTAATGTGGAATAGACAGACTACACTAATCACTGCAATAATCAGAGTTCATCATTGTCACGGTCCCCTAGGGGTCAGACCAGGGGACAGACAGTCCTGGGGAGACAGCTAGCTGACCCCGCTTGACCCCATGTGAAGGAGAGGAGATGTGTTCAATGGAGAGATGAGATAGTGGGGAGGGGGAGGGAGTTAGTGAGTGTAGAAAGGGAGGAAGGAGGTACATGGGAATTACAGGCAGATAGATGAATACATGGAAATAGACAAGTGATGGAAAGTGAGAGGGTAGAGTATCAATATGGAGTTGTGATAAAACAGGGCGGGGCAGGGGGGATGGATGGGTGGAAGACATATAGATGAATATATAAGGGAGGAAGGAGGTACATGGGAATACAGGCAGATAGATGAATACATGGAAATAGACAAGTGATGGAAAGNAAGAGGTAGGGGAGGGGCGAGAGGAGAGGAGATTATAGAGGGAGAGACAGCCGAAGGATGAATATTTCAGGTGATATAGAAGAAAGGAGGGGAAGAGAAGGGGG
>NW_018406672.1:988038-1068827 GCF_002113885.1 Mizuhopecten yessoensis
CTGAAGGATGAATATTTCAGGTGATATAGAGGAAAGCTAGGAGGGGGATGGGAAGGAAGGGGTATGGAGGGAGAGACAGCTAAAGGATGAATATTTCAGGTGATATAGAGGAAAGCTAAGAGGGGGAGAGGAAGGAAGGGGTATGGAGGGAGAGACAGCTGAAGGATGAATATTTCAGGTGATATAGAGGAAAGCTAGGATGGGGAAAGGAAGGAAGGGGTATGGAGGGAGAGATAACTGAAGGATGAATATTTCAGGTGATATAGAGGAAAGGAGGGGGTAGGTAGTAGGTAGCCAATGTGTTTGAAAGAATATAGCTTATCACTGTGAGTAAAATTTAAAAAAATGTGAACAAGTACAGGAAAGTACAGATTAAAGTACTGATGAGGACATATATAGAGGGCAGGACAATGCAGTGTATCCTTCATTTTCAAGGCATCAAATTTAGGAATACAACATTAGTAAATTAACAATTGAAAGATGAGTGTACAATGTAACATATGGGTCAATGTTTATGTTTAAAAAGAGATCAATTACATGTAAATAAACATCAATATTTCTCACAAATAGCACTTAATTAACATATCTATGATACTTTAAATAAAAATCAATTCCACTCAAAGATACAGATTTTCATCATGATGCAACAAATTTATCAGGTAACAGATGGCTGCGACAGCAATTGACACCAGAGAAATAGATATGTGTTTATTTATCATCCTGGCCTAGCCCTCTTATCTCCTTACCGTAACTTGACATACTGAGCATTATGGTTGCTAAACTTTCCACTCTCAACATTTGCATGGACAGTTCTAGTCATAACAGTTATCCATTTTACATTTATATTTCCCTCAAGCATGATATAAAAGAAATAAAAGAATATGTTGATATAAATGTAAATGGAATTATGGAACTCAAAACTAGCAGAAGCATTAATATTTCCATAAATATCAGCAGGTGCATTTCATTCACTACTTTTTGTATTATACAAAACAATGCCAGCATTGTAACGGTGTCCTTCTAGCATATTAAATCTCTATGCACAAAATATTAAAAATATATGGTAAATAACCCTATAAGTGTCACCTTTCTGCAAATGTGTGCATAGAAATTTCCATCAGAAGTAAAAATGTAACCTTACCTTGTAAGTAGCCAGAGCTACCTGTAAAATTCAGGTAAGAAGAGTTGATGTTGTACCTGTTGATTACTATTGTCACCTGTGACAGATACACCTACATCATGCTCTGTTTAATAAACACATCTACCTGTCTGTCTACAAAATACATTAAATATTCTGTTATATGGGGGAGATATACTAAGGTTAAACCACTAGGTACAAATAACGGTGAGAATTTGAATTTTTTTGAAGAAATTTTGACCTACTTTTGCTGACTGGCATACAACGGATTCAGATTTCAGATATATTTTGCAAGGAGATAAAGAGCATTCTAAATTATGTTAAAATATCATCAAACTTTTATGATGTCAAGGGAAAAGTTTACCAGCACATTTCACATTGCATGGCTGCGTCATAACACAAAAATGTGATTTCATTTAATGCACAAAAATAAAATATTTTTGAGCAGATATATCAAACATTTGCCAAACTTTAATCTACTCATCAAGTTACTAACAGGATGTGAAAAATTCAACAAGTAAAACAAGAATTTGAACCAAGAACCTTTGAATTCTAGACAGACGCTCTACCTCAATTGGCTATCTGATCGCCAGGGAATCTAAACAGACAATCAAACTTATTAATGGGGATCAAACTAAGGCAGATCTACAAGCAATGAAAAATGTGTAAGAATTCAAAATAAGAAGATCTAAACTCCAGACCAACATTCACCTACAGCTATCTGATTACCAGGGTTCTACCTCAGTCAGATCTACAAGCAGTGTATCACAGGATTCAAACTAAGAACCTCTAAACTCCAGACCAACATTCAACTAGCAATCTGATCACCAGGGATCTACCTCAGCCAAATATGGTATATATACAATCAGTGTAACACAGGATTCAAACTAAGAACCTCTATTAGCTCCAGACCAACATTCAACTAGCAACCTGATCATCAGGAATCTAGCTTAGTCATATATACAATCAGTGTAACACAGGATTCAAACTAAGAACCTCTTGTAGCTCCAGACCAACATTCAACTAGCAACCCGATCACCAGGAATCTAGCTTAGTCATTTACTAGTATGCAATCAGTGTATCACAGGATTCAAACTAAGAACCTCTTGTAGCTCCAGACCAACATTTAACTAGCAACCTGATCATCAGGAATCTAGCTTAGTCATATATACAATCAGTGTATCACAGGATTCTAACTAAGAACCTCTTAACTCCAGACCAACATTTAACTAGCAATCTGATCATCAGGAATCTAGCTTAATCAGTGTAACACAGGATTCAAACAAACACTCTCTTAACTCCAGACCAACATTTAACTAGCAACCTGATCACCAGGAATCTAGCTTTAAGTCATATATACAATCTGTGTAACACAGGATTCAAACTAAGAACCTCTAAACTACAAACCAACATTTAACTAGCAATCAGTGTAACACAGGATTCAAACCAAGAACCTCTAAACTACAAACCAACATATAACTAGCAATCAGTGTAACACAGGATTCAAACTAAGAACCTCTAAACTATAAACCAACATTTAACTAGCAATCAGTGTAACACAGGATTCAAACCAAGAACCTCCTAACTCCAGCCAAACATTCTTAACCCCTTAGCTATTTCATCATTGGGATCTCGGTCACATCTGCTTACAGTTGCTGCCATTAATAGTAACTGGAATTTTTCAATAATTTAGAAGTCACTCCCATATTTATTAGGTCATAATGTAGGCCTAACATCAAAACCACATTATGTAAAACTTCCCTGCCCAACACGTACCTATGATGGATAAACATGAAATGTATACCCTTAGGTAAGCCCATCCGAACTATCTATCAGATCTAGGTAGCATATCTGGGGTCCAGGTGTGAAGTCTGATCCCACACCTACACATTTTCCTGATACAGGTTTCTAAGTTCTCACATTTTACAGTCACACTACACATTTGTAGACCGATGTCTCAAATTACAGCCATTCAGTTGTCCTTGATAGTGTGATAACAATCAATATGATGATGTTGGGTATCGGGTTTCCAGCCTTGCCTTTGAACCAGAGGACCAGACCAAACCAAACATTGTCAACAAGTGTATCATAACATCAGATCATATTCAAAACACCAGGAAACATATCTGACCAGCTTTTTATCAGTTCATTATTGCCTTCTAAAATTTGCTTAAGTACAATTACTGAGCAAAACATGTTTAGTTTCAAAACTAAATCAGGAGTTAAACCCAGTATTGAATTGGCTTTCAATTGATAACAGTAAACCTAGAGAGCATGTATCTGAACATTTAAGGACTATTGGATTTGTCTGCACCTTTGAAAAGTTAAAAACTATTCGAGAACAAAAATTTGACTAATGTATTAACTGTATAAGTTCTCCTCCCTGTGGTTGTCCCTGCTCTCCTCCCTGTGGTTGTCCCTGTTCTCATCCCTGTGGTTGTCCCTGTTCTCATCCCTGTGGTTGTCCCTGATCTCATCCCGGTGGTTGTCCCTGTTCTCATCCCTGTGGTTGTCCCTGTTCTCATCCCTGTGGTTGTCCCTGCTCTCCTCCCTGTGGTTGTCCCTGTTCTCATCCCTGTGGTTGTCCCTGTTCTCATCCCTGTGGTTGTCCCTGTTCTCATCCCTGTGGTTGTCCCTGTTCTCATCCCTGTGGTTGTCCCTGTTCTCATCCCTGTGGTTGTCCCTGTTCTCATCCCTGTGGTTGTCCCTGTTCTCATCCCTGTGGTTGTCCCTGTTCTCATCCCTGTGGTTGTCCCTGTTCTCATCCCTGTGGTTGTCCCTGTTCTCATCCCTGTGGTTGTCCCTGTTCTCATCCCTGTGGTTGTCCCTGTTCTCATCCCTGTGGTTGTCCCTGTTCTCATCCCTGTGGTTGTCCCTGTTCTCATCCCTGTGGTTGTCCCTGTTCTCATCCCTGTGGTTGTCCCTGTTCTCATCCCTGTGGTTGTCCCTGTTCTCATCCCTGTGGTTGTCCCTGTTCTCATCCCTGTGGTTGTCCCTGTTCTCATCCCTGTGGTTGTCCCTGTTCTCATCCCTGTGGTTGTCCCTGTTCTCATCCCTGTGGTTGTCCCTGTTCTCATCCCTGTGGTTGTCCCTGTTCTCATCCCTGTGGTTGTCCCTGTTCTCATCCCTGTGGTTGTCCCTGTTCTCATCCCTGTGGTTGTTCCTGTTCTCATCCCTGTGGTTGTTCCTGTTCTCATCCCTGTGGTTGTTCCTGTTCTCATCCCTGTGGTTGTCCCTGTTCTCATCCTTGTGGTTGTCCCTGTTCTCATCCCTGTGGTTGTCCCTGTTCTCATCCCTTTTTTGGTTGTCCACAGGGATGAGAACTTATACAGTTAATACATTAGTCAAATCTCCCTTTCCTTTTTGGCCGCAAATTATGGATTTTGCAGGAAAACAAAAAAAGATTCAAAGGCCAAAACTGTTTTTTCCAATAAAGTTTCGATAAATGATATTTTTTAGATTGAAATGATATCTGTGGCTTGCATTTTTGTGTGGGACAATTTTCTAAAATCTACAGACTGTCTTGCTCAAGTTGTCTATCAAAGCGAGAGATAACAATAAATTGTAACCAATAATGTTGGATAAAAAATAATTTGATACATTAAAATGCCCTTCATTTCCTTTGTGAAAATATTTCAGGTCTATATATATGTATTCTCATTTATTCCTTCATAATTACGCTTTTACGTACTGATACACTAGAACTGATTTACTTACACCCCACTTTACCTGGACTGGCAGTATAACAACTCTACAGGGTTTTAGTGTATTTTTACACAGGAGGACAGCACCGACTACACTCAGGACGTCGTTCTGTGGACCGCAGACGCTGTAACAGCCTGTCCACATCTGCGGAGCCGTACGACCTCAGAGCGTGACTGGGATGGGCAGGACTTTAGAATCTCCGAGGGCCTTGTGAGCGGCAACTTAACCGTTCATGTCGACCGAACACCGACTTCGTCAGTGAAGTGTAGACGGAAAACTCATCAACCAATCAACCAACCAACCATTAGCGTATTTCAAAATCAGTTTTATGAGCCTTCAGTATGACATAAAAATAGTAACAAGATCAGTTGTGGCTTTCAACCTTGAAGAGAGATGGTCAAGTTTTGGTAGGAAGCTGAGGCTATTGAAAAGCAAATACATTTGAGCTGGACACAATAGATCGAGCCAGCCTTAAGGATGGACAGACACCAATCCCATAAACCCCTGTAATAACTTGTGGTTATCGCTTATTTGATGGTAAAACACTGTTCATTAGATAAACAGTCATTAGGTCTGCTGAAATCTCAAATAGGCATCCTTACCTTGAAGGCAACGCCACCTTTGACATTCGCTCAGCCATCTGATTTCTGGTAAAATGCTCTACCATAATAGCGATCACATACACACAGAGAAACTGAGATGGTAGGATCTCCTTGTAAGAACATCATGTACAATGACTTCAACCGACTCAAATCTGTCTTTGATGCCTAAGGAGCCGAATCCTGTTTACATTAACAAAACTAATGGACCAACTGTGAACAAAACCTTTGGGAGAATGATAAAACGGATGAAAGAAAAAATTGAACATTTCAAAACCAACATGACACTCTATGAGGTCCTATAGAACAATTTGCAAGACCAGCATTGAAAACAACTTTCATTTTTTTTTGCCGATGTAATTAAAATGTTGGATGTTGTAACTATTTGCACCGGTCCCTTGCAACATGACGCGGCTGGAATTCCCACCACTTCTGTGGGCGGTAGTTAGAATGGTGAGAAACTGATAAATTGTTGCGTGGTGCAAACAGATTTTTTGTAATTGCTCTGTAATAAGCCAAGATGTGAGAATCTCCATCTCAAAAGATACACTCGGCGTCAAGGAATATTCTACTCAATACAAAGGAAAAGTTGTATATTTTGTGAAATACATGCACTTTCTTACTAGACAAAATATAAACTAAGAAATTTGTTTTCGTAAACAAATACATATGACTCTCCCTATTGGCCAATATAGGCATATTGTTTTGCACTTAACTGAACTTTTCTTCAAAAGATAATCAAGGTCAAGGTGAACTAAATACAGTACGTTGCACCCTATCTGTTGGTGATGAAGGTATACATAAAATTTCATCAAAACGGTATAAAATTTATAATCCTTATGAAATTTCACTGAACATTGTGCACTTATTAATATTGACCTTTAACCTAAAGGTGAAGGTCACTGTGACCTTAAAATAACAGCACACTGCACTTCTTCAGCGAATAATGCAGTAAAATCGGTAAGGTATGAAGTTATCTTCAATGATAAAAAACTTTCAATGCACAGGCGAGATTTCAATGAAAAAATTGTACTTATTTGACCTAGAGGTAAAGATCACAGTGACCTAATTAAAGTGCAGTGCATACCAGTACTTTCTGTTGATGTAGGCATGTTTCATGTTTCATGTTTCATCGTAATATCTTTAACCAGTTAACTAGTTTGGATTGGACAAGGATGTTACAAGATGAGCCAGTAGAACCTGTAAAAGGTAATACAATATGTAGCTGTACATGGTAATACAATATGCAGCTGTACAAGGTAATACAATATGTAGCTGTACAAGGAAATACAATATGTAGCTGCACGTACAAGGTAATACAATATGTAGCTGTACAAGGTAATACAATATGTAGCTGTACAAGGTAATACAATATGTAGCTGTACAAGGTAATACAATATGAAGCTGTACAAGGTAATACAATATGTATAGCTGTGTCATTCAATAATCCAATCGAGTATCTGCAAGGGTCCTTCACCGTCTGCTCTTATATAACTGCACTTAGAACACATCGTAGCTAATGTTATTTTAGAAACTTACTATCAAATCATTATAGTTGAATTTATTTCAAATTTGTGTATTTAATAAAACACTAATATAACAATTAACCCTTGTTATTCCACACTTCAAGTTAACTGGTAAAAAGTTATAATTGGGCGATTAAATCCAGGAACAGAACTGTTGTTAATATCATTCGTACTTGATAACTTCTTGTTTCGCTGCAATGTACAATTATAAGCATGTTTTGTACACAACAGTAAAAGATCTGATATACATAATTACAAAATTTTAATCAAAACGGCATATGTCTCCATTTGTTATCGTCTGCTGATACGAAATGCTCCATAATGATAATGGTTGTTAAAGAAACGATGTACAGAAGTGCAGGCAGACTGGTTAATGCTGGCCCAGATTCAGGCACACAGTCAGTGAACCTGGTTCTTCGGTAATCCATCATTCTGCTGTCAGCGTAAAGAAGGTAATTATATGTGATAGTTTTCCTGAATAAACACTGCACTTCAGCCTTAAAGAGAAGCCACTTGGTCAATTCTGATGCGATTTCTGGCAAGATATAGTGTGTACTGTTTTATCTTATCACGTAAGTATTTTAGCTTCTGACATACGCTGCAAAGATAATGACCTATAAGATGTTTCTGATATGTTAGAATATCAATGAAAAGTACAAAATCAATATTTTGTGAACAGCAGACACCAGTCAATTGTCACACGGGTGTTTATAGATCTGACAAGAGTTTACAAATCTTCATCTCTTCTTCACCAATTATCTTATTCTTGCCTCCAAACTGATACCAGTTCAGAAATAATGAAGAACAACTCGGGGTACATGCAAACTTTTCAGGACAACATCCAAGACCCTTCCAAGCACTTTTCGAGCACTTTTCGAGCACTTTCAAGCAGTTTTTTTTGTATTTAAAGTTTTCAGAAGAAAAGTGGCTGAGATATTCTGCAGTCAGAGATACTGTTACACAGCATGGAATAGAAATAAATCATGTACAATCATGTTTTGAAATTATAATCCATTATTTTTGTATAATAAATTTATGTCAGCACAAAAGTTTGAAGCAGCCATTAAACAGTTTCAACGTATATATCAGATTAGACGTTCATGTTACGAGTGTTTATAGAATTTCTTTCCTGTAATATTTTTCTCTGGATAAACATATTCCCCTGCAGTCTTTAAGCACAGCTGACCTCAATGAACCATGATACTAAGTTTTTATTAACAATTAAGCCTAAATTCTCAGGTTCAGAATCATTGATGGACTTTAAAAGAGTGATATACTGTAATAGGATAGTGGAATTCCAACTCGGACCTCAGAAACTCTACACTGACACCACAACTGAGTCACAATCTGTTGACAACTGATTGTCCAAGTCCAGCATTGCTTCAATATTACGGTACTCTTTTGGAACCAAAAAGTATAACTGCATGATATCACTGTTCAGACAAGAGGAAACATTTGAAACAGCTTTATTTATGAGATTACAGATCAAAACTTGTATTTAAGAGAACTGTTTCAACACTATGATAACCAAACATTTTCTCACCAATGCCAATTCATTTTTAGACTCTGCAGATCTCAAGACAATTTGTCTCTCTTGCTTAGAGTCAATCCAGCGCAAAGGGGCTGAAATTGTGTAGCCGACAGGCGCTGTATTCACAATTTCGCAATTTCACAGCTGGGTGGTAGATAATTCATTATCACAATACCAAATTGTTCGTCAACTACTTTCTGCAGCTTAATTCCGAAGTCTGACATGTTAATATTTCAGAGAGGTTATGATACAATATGATAACATTATGTTTCAATTCCAACTTCTACCTTTGCAAATCTATTTAGTGACATAACATACTTGTAACAATCTTATTAAACTAAAGTGGCAAACTGACTCTGGTGATATACCTCTGTTAGTGAAATGATAGCATATCTTATCAAACTGATGAGCCGATGTAATGCCTTTCAGGATGTTTGTATTTTATGCTTTATTTTTTGGGATCAAACATCAGCTGCTTCCAGCATTTGGAAAAAGGTTTTCCAGGAAATTGCCCAGTTGGTGCTGTTGTGTCTTGCAGTGTCCATTATTAATGCATAATAGTCTTGGCTTTTCCACCTCTCCTGCCTGCACAAACTGTAGACGCAATTACTGATGTCTGCTGTGAGGATTACCAAGGTGTTTTCTACAAGGCCGGACAAAAAATACTCGCACTTGGCCTTCAGGACGCCATAGATTTTAGGCTAACGACAATGACATGTATATACTACACTATTTACTGAGGATAAACATGTCTACAAAGTTTCAAAGGAAAAAGATTATTGTCACTAAAAAGTTATTTTAATGATCCAGACTAAAATTGGGCAGCAAAATGTCAACTGACCTTTGATCTAAACCGCACGACTTAAACCTTGAGCTGATCGAAGGTCATGAAAGTGGTATACAAAACACTGTCTAGTAATTATTACGTTATAGATTTAGAAATATACAAGTAATTAAGGACTTACTAATGCAGCTTAAGAGATATCAGGCCTAAATTGATTATAACTTACACCTGGTGTAAAAAAAAAAACATTTCCCTATATTTAGTGAACTGGTAAAAAAAAATGTATAACTGTTTCCATGATCAGAACTTGTCGAAATTGACTAATGTCTACACATTATTTAACAGAAACAGCCAGGTCTGTTTCGATTATGTATCTGCTCTGTTTGTGACTGAACAATTTATCTAAAGCTGCAGGAATGAGGTTACAAGACACCAGTTAAGGGAAAAAGCTAAGGGAATATTCCTACAAACTTGACATGTTACCATGGTGACAAGCAATTTATTCAATTCTCGTTTCCATAGTAAAACAAGCCAATGAAACCAAACCACCATGACAGGTCCTCATAGAGATATATATTTAACAAGGAACCACCATGACTATATATAAAATGGTCCCCATGGAGACAGGAAACTTCCTGCGTTTAGTTTATCTAATTGGCTGCTGACAACTTCAGTGTAATGTGATCACGATCAGCCAATGCCTGACATAGTCAGTAAAGGTCACAGTGCCTAGAGTTCGCAATACTGCGCAGGAAACAAAATGGGAAAATGTCTACTTTTCGGCAGATATTGATTTTCACAAATATATATGTTACGTACCAAACTAAATTTGAAAATATACAAGAAGCCCAAGCATCTTAACAACAAACTGATGGTCCTGCCATTGGACCATCAACTAATGATTTAAACCAACAAAATAGCTTTATCCTAGTGATACATTTAATAAATGGAA
This sequence comes from Mizuhopecten yessoensis, assembly GCF_002113885.1. Classification (NCBI taxonomy): domain Eukaryota; kingdom Metazoa; phylum Mollusca; class Bivalvia; order Pectinida; family Pectinidae; genus Mizuhopecten; species Mizuhopecten yessoensis. The sequence continues at coordinate 998,274 of NW_018406672.1, forward strand.
GTTGGGGTAGCTACATCTTTGTTATAAATGTCAAAAATATCTACTTTTGCATACAATTTAAGGAAACTCCATACGGCCTCGAGTATTCACCGATGAAAACGGAATCTGACCGAAATAAGATTAAGAATACAATTCTTGATACACTATCCTATGGCTTTTCCATAAATCAATAGAATTTGTAGCAATTATGAAACTGAAACAAACGATTTAAGCTCTTTGCATTTGCCAATCCTGCATCAACTCCCTAGAGTTGCAGGAGCCCCATTTTAGCAATTGCAGATCCTGTCAAGTTAACTTGAAATCCACAAATTAATTTTTGAGAGGTTGATAACAGACGGTACATTTAGGTAATTCAACTCTTAAATAGCATAAAAAAAAATCTGAAATGTTGAGTAAAATTGCAATGAAAGGTATTTTTAATAACATCAATCATATTCAATAAAGAAACTAAGAATGGAATTACGTAAATTATAGCAAAGTATTGAAATTTTGTCAATTTCACTTGTAAGTATTTTTCACTCCTAACAAATTTTATTGAGAAAATGTAGTAGTAAATTGAACTAAAAGTTAATTGGATTGAATAACACTGGCAAGCCTATATATAAATTCTTTTTACTTCGCAGTGCATCGTATTTCTGTTAAATTCAATCAAACTATTTATATTTAATTTTGACCTAAATGTTTGCTGTTATCACTGGCTCCATATTTTTTGGCAGTGTTTACAGTTTAAAACTTGAGCTATATTATGAATGAAAATCATATTTTCAGTCTCCTCTTCAACTTAACCTGACCTAGATTTCATTGATATCTGATGCTGTGCAATTTAAGTTTTATGAATGGGCAGCACAACCTGTACGTAACCTGCCATGCATATATATACTTCCGAGTCAATAAGTGGTATATTGTAAAGAAAACGGAAGGAAAGCGAGGATTAAAAACTGGGTCTTAAACTTTTGATTAACAGTATAACATCCTGTTTTTTTAAAAGTCTTTGCTTCTATTGAAATCTCAAATAGCTTGCTGCCTTTTATCATGACTCCAATTCCTCACAAAAACAGTATGAAAGTGTTGGGCTTTTGGCGTCAATGTATTCTATGGTGCATGAAATTGTATATCCTGTCTTCAATAACCAGGACTCAATCAATCTTATATAATTTCTTATTCATCTGTAACACCAATTTTTTAAGCCAACATTTAATCACACATGATAAATACTATAAAATCACCCTACAGGAAACATTAAGGTCAGTAACACTGAAAAAACCTCGACAGTAACAGCATTTGGCTTTTCCCCCATTTATCCTAGCTATATCAATCGCTCTGTTGTGGCAAACTGTATAATATTACCAGAGCTGAGAGTGCACCGGTCTAATAACGGAAAGGTCGTAGGTTTGGGTGACGAAGACAGCAGGATTGGTACCTTTACATTGGTAACTAGTGTCCTTGAGCAAGACCCTAGCTAGTATGTGATATGATCTAGGTCAGGGTATTATGATTTGTATACAGTACTATATGTAAGTGATAAGTAGAAATACTGACCCATAACAAGCAGCATACACATACATATCATCACATATCCTAGATACTCCAGGGGTTGTGCTAAAGTTATGCTCTCTACATCCCTGGAATATCTCATGACAGCTTTTTTATTGGTCTCGGGTAAAAAAAAACACCTGACCAATCCCTAAGCTGATACCTGTCCTTTGAAGATTACAGAAGAGCAACACCTGACTTCAAAGCAAGTTTATTTTACTGTTATGCTACTGCGGGATTCTTTTGATGAACATCAAAGGATTTAACTTAAGTCTTCAGGTCTCATCCACAAGTTGGTGCAGACTGAGCCTAATTTGATTCTGTCATGACATATTCTTAGAGTGCAGAGAGCGTACTTAACCCTTTCACCCCTATGTAACTTAAATAAACTCAACCATGCATTGATCTGGATGAGTCAATTATTGTCTACAGTGGTGAAAGGGTTAAGTGATGGTATTACCCCTTGATAATCGAGGATGACCCTCACACATATGGAGATCTACACCAAAGTTGATCACTTGGTAAGATTAGCTGATCCCACAACTGCAATGATATGGCAGTCCTATTGGACATTATACAGTGCCATAACTGCCACATACAGGTGTTGAAGACATGTTGGACATGATACAGCGCTATAACTGCCACAGGTGTTGAAGACATATTGGACATGATACAGTGCTATAACTGCCACAGGTGTTGCTGACAAACTGAAAAATGCAGGATTGCACACCATTACTGCATGTTTGTTTGCATTGTGACACAGAAAAATACATTGCCCTAGTCCGTAAGTACCAAGAATGCATCCTTCTATACCTAAGTCTTCGTTTCTAATATCCAGACAACAAGTAACTAGTAAAAAGATTCAAGTACTGTCATTCTAAATTGTCAAAACAAAATTAGTTTATAACTTGGCATCCTAACGTGTCTGTGTATTACATAATTATTACAACTGGGGAGAGGAAAGTGAGACATACATCCACAATAATTATTTCACATTAAGAGTTATCTTCCCATCAGGTATGTATCCAATATGGCTGACCTACTGATTCCCACTGGTTATTCCTGACTGAATTAATTACGGTCTGTCTGGATTCTGTTTGTTGGTATATTTGTACCTGATAGAGACAAAGATGTAACAAAACAGAGTTGAAGCCACAGTAAACATTTTATTATTTCTGGTGGTGCACAATTAAAACCTCCAGGCACTATGCCAACACAAGATTTTCTACAGGAAATGAGGGCATATATAAATCTATCATTATCGCAAGAGTTCTGTTCTTACCTATAAATAATGATAAAAAACTCCTTAAATTTTAAAAGCAATTTTTGTCATTTGACAAGATATTTCTTATAGATGGAGCTTTTTAGTGATCCATTCGGTCTATGTGATTAATGGATCATAACATTTGACATTTTACAAGAACTGAGATAGTTCTTTACAATTTTGAATGAAATACCATGAATTAGATAACATCTTGCAGTCAATAAGTAACTTAAGTTAAAGTTTCAATTCACACTTGTCCAAAAAATTACTTAATTTTTATCAGAATATCAAACCTTGTTAGCTTCAAAAATATTTCTGTATTCAATGTGTTTTATACAAATTTCCTCAGAGAAAGCAAACCAGACATGGACGGTTACTATTTTTTTTACCGTAATATAAGGCATTGTTAGCTTCAATAGTTAATCTTTTTATATTTAATGCATTCTATACAATTTCCTTCAAAGAAAGTTGACCAGACATAGTAATGGGTTCAGTAAGGTTTATAAGATTAATTCCAGTCTGTAGGAGTCTATACATGAACCCAATCATCGCCAGTGTATGTAGATATGACCACTGAACTTTCAATAATTCCTCCATGCCCGAGGTATGATGCTTGGCTGGTAGAACAAACTAACTCCAGCAACACATAATTACTGGAAACTTCAGACAACTGTTAAAAGCATTGGAAGAAATGTTTCTGGCAGTCTCGAGACGTCACTTCACATTTTTACACTTACCGACAAAAAATGTTTCTAGTATTATATCTCCAGACTGCAGAACATTTCCACACTCCCACAAAAAGAGTAATTTCTTCCTCCATTAGTTTTCTCCCCAACTTCCAACCACTGTAATTTCATGTCATTTGCTTTTTTTTTGTCTGATGAAAAAAAAGGCGTCTGTAATTGCAAAAGCAAAAATTGATAAACAGATTTAACATAACCACCATAACCCATGATACGGATAGAGATATCCCATACCCAAACATAATTATCTGGCCACGCATATATTACTACTGTATCTTCCCCAATCGTAAATTCAATTATTCTTGCTTTTTTTTCTATAAGCACAGAGAAACCATAATACTTCTACAAGTGTTTTACTTTAGATGGGAAGATTGTATGTATTAACACATGTGGTTGATTAAATAAGCAATATTTTTCTGACAAACACCGACATTACAGCCCGTTTTACCATACATAAAACTCTGACACACAAGTGTATATACAGCTTGTTATATTTTATATATTTATAATAACATCTTGGCTTTAAACATAATTTACTAACTGTCCTACCACTAATTGTAATTTCGGTGAATTATATGATAAATATAGTTTTGTCACTTTGCATTATTTATTTAGCTCTAAACGCACTTAGATGTAGTTGCCTGGGCTAGCCTGGTTACTTCACATGGCCGTTGTCTGTAACCAAGCCTCATCAACTTTTATTAATGGTACCTGACATAACCTTGTTACATGACATTACCTTTTACATGACATAACCTAGTTACATGACATCACCTAGTCAAATGACATAACCTAGTTACAGGACATAACTTAGTTACAGGACATAACCTAGTTACATGACATAACCTTGTTTCATGACATAACCTAGTTACATGACATAACTTAGTTACAGGACATATACTAGTTACAGGACATAACATAGTTACATGACATAACCTAGTTACAGGACATAACCTAGTTACAGGACATAACCTAGTTACATGACATAACCTAGTTAAATGGCATAACCTTGTTACATGACATAACCTAGTTACAGGACATAACCTAGTTACATGACATAACCTTGTTACGTGACATAACCTAGTGACATGACATAACCTTGTTACATGACATAACCTAGTTAAATGGCATAACTTAGTTACAGGACATAACCTAGTTACAGGACATAACATAGTTACATGACATAACATAGTTACATGACATAACCTAATTACATGGCATAACTTAGTTACATGACATAACCTAGTTACAGGACATAACATAGTTACATGACATAACCTAATTACATGGCATAACCTAGTTACATGACATAACCTAGTTACAGGACATAACTTAGTTACATGGCATAACTTAACCAGATATAACCTAGTTACCTGGTATAATCCTCGTCTAGCTATCCAACATAACCTAGTATCCAGACCTAACCTAGTTATCTAATATAATCCTAGTCTAGCTACCAAACATAACCCAGTAACCAGACATAACCTAGTTACATAATATAATCCTAGTCTAGCCACCAAACATAACCCAGTAACCAGATATAACCTGGTGACCTAATATAATCCTAGTCTAGCTGTAGCTATACAACATAACCTAGTAACCAGACCTAACCTAGTTACCTAATGTAATCCTAGTCTAGCTACCAAACATAACCCAGTAACCAGATATAACCTTGTTACCTAATATAATCCTAGTCTAGCTGTAGCTATCCAACATAACCTAGTAACCAGACCTAACCTAGTTACCTAATATAATCCTAGTCTAGCTACCAAACATAACTCAGTAACCAGACCTTACCTAGTTATACATCAATCTATAGTAACCAGATATAACCTTGTTACCTGGTATAATCCTAGTCTAGCTACCAAACAAAACCCAGTAACCAGATATAACCTTGTTACCTGGTATAATCCTAGTCTAGCTATCAAACATAACCTAGTATCCAGACCTAACCTAGTTACCTAATATAATCCTAGTCTAGCTACCAAACATAACTCAGTAACCAGACATAACCTAGTTATACATCAGTCTATAGTAACCAGATATAACCTTGTTACCTGGTCTAATCCTAGTCTAGCTATCCAACATAACCTAGTATCCAGACCTAACCTAGTTACCTAATATAATCCTTGTCTAGCTACCAAACATAACTCAGTAACCAGACCTAACCTAGTTATACATCAGTCTATAGTAACCAGACATAACCCAGTAGATAGACCTTAGGTCTGAAATTACTTTTCTGATATCTTCTCCTCCCAAATGTAACACTTACTCATCTGTTGCCCTGTGTGTGTATATAATGAGCCTTTGATCTCGTGTATTGCCAGGCCATAATAGACAATTAAACATCCCTTGTCTGTGGACAATCACACAATTAACACTATCAGCCAGCCAATTACCTCTACTTTGTGTTCATTATGTCATGTTACTGCAGTACTCAGCAGACATTATATATATAGGATCTTACATCATGCAGTTCCCATCTTATACAAGGTTTCTAAAAGCAAGTCTTAAGAACTTACCTTCAGATAACTAAAATGAAAAATTTCTGACCAGTTTCATTTAATACAAGATTCTTTTTATCACATGATAAATATATATTTAAATATTCCATAACAAAATATAAAAGTTTTCTATGGCATCTCTTTGGTTTTGTCTAAATTTCCAGTATCTTGAACCTTTATAATTGTCTCCATTGTGACATAATGTAATCTGGATCAGAGGTCTTGATCTAATTTTGACATCACTTTATTATCAATTTATGATGTCAGATTCTAAGTCATTTTGTAAAAGCTTGTGTACAAAATACAGTTGGGGATGGGGAGATAATGTACATCAGTGTGATCAACTTCTGTGCTGGTGTTGTTTTACAAAAGAAGAGAGAAATAAATTAACCCTACTACTCCCAGAAATCTCAAAACTGACTAACAAATGCTCCACGATAGTGCTACCTCCGATCACAGACAATCAATCCAGTCCCCAGATCTATTTCAACAGCAATAAATTGTGTGTTCTTTCAATCTTCATATAAATGTATAAACAAAATAGATACTTCTAATACATACATTTAAATGAATTTGTCTGTACTTCCATTCCCATAATGGTTGTTGAATGGCCTATCTCATGTCTGTGACAATTTAACAGAAGTCATATTTGTCAAAGTCTTCCTACCGGACATAAAATGGACAACGGTGATGTATGCGTCTGGGTTAAAATTGGTTGACCACTGTTCATCACAATAGACCGACCATCAGGTATATAAATAACACTAGGTATGACAATGAGTTGACCACCAGGTATAATTCTGACTGCCAGGTGAGAAGTGCCACATTACTGGGGTGTGAACAGGGCTCTTCCTTTACACCCTGTTTATGGTGGTTTTATAGATTGCTGTAGCTTTAATCACTGTTCACTGAATGACCTTTGTGTGGTCAGTCTGGTCTATGTACTGGTCAGTCTGATCTGCACCCATAATGTCAGTTACAATGGTCAGTCGGATCTATGAACTTGTCAGCGTTGATCAGCCTACATGTATATGTCATCATTGTATCAAATATACAGTGCAATATAACCTGGTGATAACCATCTATTTTAAGTATGACACTGAGAATCCTCTAGTGAATATTAACATCTTTTTGCAATGCATGCTTATATGTACAATGCCGAGCAGCAATACAGTCAGCTAGTGAACAGTCTTTCCCTTTCTTTCATCTGTTAGCATTATACCTTAAATCTTGAATTCCTCATGCTTGGATTACCAATGCTGATCTTCTGTAGTATATGTTGCCGAGGTAACAGCACTATTTAAAAAGTATAGTTCCTAAAATATATTTTTTACATTGGGTGCCTGAACGCTAGCTAGTGCATAGATCTACAATGATCCATTAATCATACAATTATAGATGCTATCTTAATTGCATACCCTACAAAATGTGCACAGCATCATTATATTATAATTAATGGGCCAGACATAAGTCTTTATATAAACTGAATAAAAAGTATTCTTAGCAGCATTGCAGGCTAGACAGAAATTGTTCTTCTAAAGCCTTTTACTATCAAATAAAAATAAAAATCATTAAAATCTAAAACTTGAAATAGAATAAAATATGTCTTCACCAATATAATAAGGGGTTAGATAAGACAGTGAATATATAGGTTTTATATAAGACAGAATTCAGTATTAATTTCTAATGGAACATTGACGAAATCATGTCAGATTACAGGATGTCCTTAAAGTCAGGTGTCATTAAAAACAGGTTGTACAGCATGATTTCTGTTCACATTTGATATCAGAAAAAGTAAAACTAACATGTCAGGATTGTGTTTCTGCAAATGTTAAGAGAATTCTTTAACGTGGTATAGATGACTAAAAGGGAGTGATGTGGGTAATTGAATTGCTATTTGTCCCTCCCCACCTATAAATATCACCCAGACCGACGACCCCACATTACAACAGAAAATGTGGCCTGTAATTTACAGTGCATTAGCTAATTAAAACAATGCTAATTTGCGGCATGATGGCTAATCTTGAAGTCAGTGAGACAGCTTGAATTCCAGTCATTTCTGAGACCAGGTGTTCAAAGCCTTGTCATCTTAACATCAGATTGGTGCAAATTTTCTGTGCTGGCATATCTCGAAATACATTTATATATTTATTTTTTTTAAGAAAACTGCATGCATAGGAATTCAAAATTATTATTCGCAGACAAGAAACATCCAAACATGTATACAGTGGTAATTAAAAAAAAAAAAAAAAAAAAAAGTTAAAAATTTAAATTANAAATTTCAATTATGATCGTACCACTAGCAGTATTCCTATATGCTTTTAAAAATCTATGTTTTTTATGTGAAACAATATATGGACTTTGTACAGAACATAGACACAATAAAAAAATAACTGTGGTAATTATAATGATTTTTAAGAGAAATTTTGCTATTGTGTAAAAATACATAATTAAGATGATTGTATTTTTTACTGAAATTATCCAACTCTTTCGAAGCAGCACATACATCTTAAATCCATATCAATTCAACTATATTTCAACAACAGATTCAATGAAAATATAGATAGCGACTATTTCTATTTTTGATTACCGTAGACAAAACTAAAAGAGTTTGATTTAATACCACTTAATGAAAACTGTGGTGAGGAAATTTCTTACCGATGGAAATTATTAAGTGATATGTCAATTAGAAGCAGACAAGGGCATGTCACTCTAAGTGATATAAACCACAAACTCTTCAGGTTACGAAGTTACAAATCCATGCTGGGTTCACTCAATCCTAGGCTAACCAAACTTTACCATTCTGGTTACAAGCCCCTTAAACAACATTCCTCCAGACTTGTGTATATGCAGCGAGGCAATTTGTTAAAAACCTCAAACTTACCACATTAGAACACACTTAGGCACACACAATATATATACACTCCTCCGGATCTGAAGTACTACCTACTCAGCTCGTAACTACCTTCCTCTAGAATAATGCTGTAATCTGCAATCAGTGTAATGAGTTTCAAACATGAACTTCTTCATTTTATAATGCACAATATGGCACATTTGAATGAATCTTTTTAATGCTTTTGCTGGGGTTTTTTTTTTTTTTTTTTTTTTACAAATTGCGTTCCACAAGCTAAAGCATGTCTCGAGATCTGTTTTAGAATATATGGCCTCTGGTTCAAAGTTAAATGCCTTATAGTATATAGATTTGAATGTGGCAATTACCAACAAGGCAAAGCAGCAAGTACCTTTTCAAAAATGACAACTATGGTATTTAAACAAGTATTGTAAGCCAATAACGTGTCTGCAGTATCAGTACAAGTTCAGCAGTGCTGGACTAAAGACTGAATATTAGCTGTATTTTAGCACAGCTGGAAGTTGTCTCTATATCTGCAGCCTAGCTGGGTTTGGTTCCATACTGGTGGATTTGGTGTGTATGTAAACATGACTCCAAACAGTGTTTCCTGTCACAGAATGGAAGTCGGAGACATAAAAAAGCATTGTTTTTAACCCCTTCACCACTTTAGACCATAATGGACTCATCCATATCAATGCATGGTAGAGTCTAGCTACTAAAGTTACATAGGAGTGAAAGGGTTAAGGAACTCTAAACATAGAATTGATTCTGACACTCTATAACTGTATGGCAAGGGCAAGGCAGGTCAACAGAGACCAGGTCAAAAGACTTTCTTGACCTGTGACATATTCTGTGATTTCCACCAAGCTGACATTAATTTCTCCTTTATCAAGTGTTTAGCTACCCGTACTTCAGGTTAAATATAGATATGAAGACAAATACAAAACAGACCTCAGATAGGAAAGTAAACAATTAAATGTCCATTCCTCTATGTATTTGTGACACTTTTCCTAGCTGCTAATCTTGTTGGAAACGAAAGTTAACAGGCATACATGATATTATTGAAGGACTGGTGTTTACCAGGCATATCCATATAATTGTACTGTTCCATCTGTTTTCAAACTTCAGTCAAATGTTTAAGGCAAAAGAAAAACTTAATTCTCAGCTAGGAGACTGTCACCTTTATATTAAAGCAATGTGTCTGTAAAAAGCAGTTAGCCTGAAGAAAGTTAAAGCCACCTTTCTATAGAGAGCACAAGTTGAGCTTCTACAGTCGTGTGTCAAATTAACTCATTTAACCCTGAAGACATATTAGAACTCTTCCAATTCAAAGGTTGGCATAGTTCATTATAAAATTTCAGGGGTGAATTGGTTAAAGGTCAAAAGCTGTTTTTCCTTCCATGTTTCATAAATATTTCAAATTTTTTTCAGTTAATTTTTATAAAGCCAGTTGTAATAATAATGAAATTTTTATCATCAGGAGAAATGTCTGAATTTTTCTCTAATATTAATTTCATATCTTTACACTGACCAGTTTCCGAGATATGACAAGTTAAACTTGGAAATAAATATTGAATGTTAAATTTTGCTTAGGAAAGGGACTAAATGACATAACAAGAGTTTATAATTATAAACATTAATAAATCTACATGCCAATCTCCAGTTCTATACATTTATAGAATTTCTGGAGGGACCCATTAAAACTCATTTTAGATTGATCGCTGATAAAGGGCACTGATTTTGAACAAGGACACATATTGAACCTGCTTATAAATGCCAAATCAACCATTCCTTAGTTAGACCCTGTTATAAAAGGTACCTTAATGTGTTCACAGTATTTTTAATGATTTTTCATGTTTCCTGCTAGAATTGCATGCGTGAATCACATAAACAATTTAATGCTTTAAAGGCCACTGCTTTGACATCAATTAACTTTAGTTTGACTTTGAGTAATCAAATTGATGAACTTTTAACCCATTGACATTTGAACATATCATGGAGCTGATGCTCACAGCGACAATAATGGCAATGAATTTGTTTCAGGCATTGAACTTTATGCAGAAGTGAAACCATATGTGCTCCAAAAAGGTTAAGCATTTCTAACACCCCATAAGACAGGTAGGCCCTATCATCCTCGATATCCGGGGGTTAGCTCACTTTCGCTCTCTACACCCCTGGAATATATCATATCAAAATTGAAGGCACAAAGATAGCTGTTTGATTGGTCTCGGGTAAAAAAAACACCTGACCAAACGCTAGGCTGATACCTGTCCTTAGAAGATTACAAAGGAGAAACGTCCGACTTCAAAGCCTGTCATTTTTTACCATTACATGATCATGAGATTCTTTTGATGTAAATCTCGTCTCATCCACAAAGTGGTGCACAATGAGCCTTTGATTTTGCTATGACATATTCCAGGGGTGTAGAGAGCAAAAGTGAGCGTAACCCCTGGCTATCAAGGATGGTAAGCCCTATGTCCTCACATATCCCGTGAAGTGGCAGAGTTGGTTACCAAGAGACTTCCATACATGCTATTTCCTCTGATGCATGATGCTGCACACCCGTTCTGGCGATCATTAGGAGCAGGTCGATCTCACTGGAGAGGCTTCAGCGTGTACTTTGCTCTTTGAGTCATTTGTTCAAAGGATCACAACGTCAATAAAATGTCAGAATAATTAAACACATCACATTGATTAAAACATTCAATTAGATTTAGCAGAAATCAATAACGGTTTGACCATCGGGGAAGTCGCCCCGGACATATTCCTGCATTAATAGTGTGGAGACATGAAAAGTGAGTCTGTAAAAAAAAGTAAAGTTACTACCACACAATAATTTACCTCTAGAGTTATAGGGTTAAGTCATGAACAGTGACCTAAAATGCCGAGTTACTTACAAAATCTACGATCTCTATCAAAACCCTGTCTTAGTCACTAAGGTTTTATAGAAGATTTGTTGATCTACTATAATAATGTAGGGAGTCCCAACACTTTCCTACAGTATGCTTACATTGAAAAGTTATTTCCAGTAAATTCTATGATATCATACAATTACTTTTTCTGGGTCGTCCTTTTTGGGAATTTAGGTAATTTTGAAATTATCCCCGTAAAAGTACAATGTTTCTTGTTCCTTGTCTTTAAATCTTCAAGTTTAGTTCTACGAGTTGCAAAGTTGATTATGCATTTAAAAAAAAAACCGCCAGCGCAAAGAAGATGTGCATATATACAGTTCGTTTCAGTCACCATGTTGACCGAGAGTAATTCACTGTCGCCCGAAAAGAAGAGACGTGGGTGACAGTGATAATTAACCGAGGGGTAACCTTATAGGCACTGTCACATTCGAATGAATATAGTAATTATATACCGTCACATTAATGTGTTGACAAGTCCATTTCATGACCTTATGTATTAGTAATGACCTCTATAACTTGCTAGCATTTTAGCACTTGGCCATATTACATAACGACTTCCATCACCAGATAACACCAGCTATCATACAGGAGATGACAAAACCACTGTGACCTCGAATATACCAAGGCTGTGCTTACTGTTTTGGATCTAAGACCCCAATGTCAGCCACAATCAAATCCAACACGTTGCATTGCTGGTGTTTTCCACATAATATACGTAATTTTTCTTATCTTTGATAGAAAGCCCATGCATGTTGCATGCTACACGCAGCTTTTCTCTCAGATAATGGTTTCCATTCACTAGTAGTAGAGCGGTACCAGCAGCTCCACTGTAGTATATAAAATGGCCACTAATCACAATCACACAATATTCATATATATATAATACACAGATAAACTTGTTACGTAACATATCATGTGTTCTAAATATATTTCATGCATTTCACAAATGTTCTTAATCAAATTATTAATGTATCTCCTGGAAACATGTATTGCAGTTCTGTATTAATTATGCATCAAATATAATGCCTGTACTGCTATGCATCGCATCAAGACCATTTGATGCAATAACGGAAGACTGCGAGTGAGATCGTAATTCTGTTAGCATACATGTATTATCTGCAGTGTTGATTGTCAAGCTAGGGACATTAATCATAAAAATCTCGACATTAACAGGACAAATGTTTAATCAAGGTCACCAACACAAATCAATCAATATTTATAGCAATTATTCTTCGGTAGTGTTTCACTAAAAAAAAAAAATCTTTTTCTTTTCGAAAATTGTTTTATATTCTGCCACCAAAATCTGTCTTGCTATCAAACTTAAGAGTTTTCAACTCAGTGCCAAGATATTACATTGTAATCATGAGCCTAGACATTTCACTCAAACTAATGACATAACGAACACCGATATATATATTAGACTTACCAGAAGAAAACGGTTCAAAATAGAAAGTTGTGGTAGGCAAAATTAAATCCAAATCACTTCCTGTGTGAAATTTGTAGTTAATCACCTTCAGCATCCGTATCCAAGGTTATGGGGCTATATGTATCTGCCCCGAGTCACAGTTTAAAAACTAACAAAACACAAATCCTTGAGAAAGTAATTATTTTCCATCAGCTTCTCTGGTTTCGTTTCAGCTGCTGACGATGAGGAAGAAAAGTGAACAGCGAGATCTCCCCCGTCTCTCTGGCATCCCGATGGGGTTTTAGTTTCTGAGGTAGAAAAATAGTGAATAGTTAGTGAAAGCCTGCATGGAAATCAATGGACGTGAAAGTCAATCTACACGGCTGTCTCTGTATGTACAGCATTCTCTATAGTTATAGTTGTTGAGGCAACCAGAGAGAGGACAACGAGAGAGCACTCAAAAATCAAGCCCTCTACAAACAGTGGCTATAACGTCAGCACTGCCTGGGCCTACTCAAAGCGCGCTGACAAGCAGCAGTCTTTGATGCATGCTCCTCAGATTGGATATCGTTGCAAGCAGGGTTATCAATATCAGATAAATGACAAAACGGCAAAGAATTGATGGCATCTGATAAATGAAACCGCAAAAAGAAGCGACAAAAAAAAGTCACGGCTTGTTTTTCAGCTAGATATGCCAATTCCAATAGTAATCCGAGTTTCCAGTATCAGATGCGTATAAAACAGGGAGACATGTGAAATTCTCTGGATTTTGATTACAATATGCGTGAACTCCTGTTTTCACATGCGTTCACCCCTGTCATAAAATTCTTTATTCATTACAGATGTTTTGATTCCCCTGTGCTAACCATAACTCAAAACCAAGATCAATTGAATAATCTAATGGATGAAAAATCATGGGGAAAATGCTGTGAAGGATATCAGAGATGATCGACTGCAAATACTCACTGAATGTGTTCCAGACATAAAAATAGTCCCAGCATTGTTACATAGATGACAGTAATGTACGGTTTTTTTCCAATTCCATATAGATACTGTCAGGTATCTGGGGAGCTAGCTACCATGTCATATTTACAGACAATTCAGAAATAGGTTGTAGATGTATAATTCATAGCACTGCTGCAGAAAGCCATTCTGCCTCGCGAGCAGCTTTGGGGTATAACAACAATAATGTTTATGACAATAAAGATCCGTGCCAGTTTTACATCAAAAGGCCTCATCATTATTTCAACTGGTGTTATCTCGTACTGTTTTCTGTGACCTCAGATTTATTCTGCATCATAAATGAAATTGTCAATGCTTTCAACAACTGCATTAAGAAAATCAGATTTTTCCTTTTTGAGGTATGGAATCTAACATACAATTCATCCGGATTTGCATAACAGCATTGGGTTCATACAGAAATGGAAATACGGTACTGCATGCACATTGTATAACATACGATTCACATATAGGTATTACAAACTATATCCGTTATAGTAAAACCTCAATATAATGCCTGTCGTATTATTTCCCCATCACTAAACATTTACTTAAAACCAGTGACATGTTTCATACATATTCACCAATGCAGTGCCAAACCACTAATAATGCCAACATTTTAGTCGACAAATACCCGGTAGTGACAATGTAGCTTGTTTTTATTGTACTTAAAGGAATTAATAAGGCCATTTTATAATGTTCATGCCTGGAGTATGAAGTCATTTATATAGTAAAACCTGTACTTATAGACCATTGCACCCAAGAGAAGTGTAAAGAGTGATCTCTTATAGTCTTAACTCATTCACCCCTGAAGACACATTTGAACTCTTCCGATTCAAAGGTAGGGATAGTTCATTATGAAATATCAGGGATGAATGACTTTTAACAGGTGGTCCCTTAAAACAGGTTCATTTCACAATTAAATCACAAAAGAGGAAATCATTAAAAGTATAAGGTCTCTAAAACAGTTTGTCTCGCAATAGAGTTGGTCAGCTGAGCAGGTTTGATATGTATTTACCATATCATATAAAGCTTATATAATGACATTCAATATGATACATGCATGTATCTTAATTTTTAGTCATGAAATGTTTCTTAATATATATACTGTACTGAAATGTCTTTCGTCAATTCAAACCATGCTCAAGGAACAGCCTAATGACAGAAATGTCATCAAAATGTTTGCTTCTGATCATGGTCTCGGATTACGTTAGGTATAGGAGGGAGACATCAATAGCAGAATTGACTGTCTACCATTGTCGGCGACAAAATGAGATACCGCCTCACTTTGAGGTCGAAAGTACTTTTGAGTTTTCTAAAAACAAGCTAGATTAAGCGGATTACATCACTACCCACAATTCTTATGGCTTGTTTCAGGAAATATTCAAGATGAAAGTCAACATGATGTTTGTTTCACGAAGGGAATTGTACCATATTTGAGGCGATTTAATGTAGCACATGTAATTTATAAGCAGATGATGTTTTCAGCAACTTAAATTCATTCAGTTGGACATCAAGAATAAAAAGCTGCAGTGGTTCAGATATGATTTTAAAGTGAAAAGAACTAACTTAAACAAAATTGGTTAGGAAATGGAAAACAAACTTTTAATTCGAAATTAAAATGATAGTATTCTCTAAATTTACTAAACGTTACAAAGTGGAGAAAATTACACAGTAGGTAAAGTAAGTGCAGTAATGCTGAACCTGCAGTTTTTGTATTTATTTCTAGTACTAAAAGGATGCAGATTCTTTACTCAAAGCCTGATTAGCTTTACAAGTCATTAATCCAAATTTTCAAAATATGATTGTTGAGGACTTTTTAAAACCTTAAAAATATTTTTCGTACCTGTTCGGTTGTCATGGGATGATAATTTTTGAATCCTGATACACACAACTTTCAGCCTGAATTTTAACATTTTTGAAAATAAACTAGATTTAAATTTTCCATTGAGCTGTCGTTAAGCTAACCAGGCTTTGAATATTAAAAACTGGTCCTAGGAAGACAGAACTGTCGTAAAAACAGGCTACAGAATTATGTTATCTTGGTCATTATCACAGTTTAACTATTTTTAACAAAATATCCCAAAGTTCCTTTAATGTGCATGGATTATAAAGAATCAATAACTTCAATCGACAGTCCTGAAAGTTATCTAACAGTACGCAGATATATTTTGCTACCTAGTTTTAATTCAGCTAATGACCGTCTGTAAAAAAAATGAAAACACCTAATCAAAGGTTCTTAATTTTAAGAAATCAATTACCAGGTGTTGGAATGGGAATTTAAGGTAATTAAGCATACCAGCTGTATTTACGTCACACCTGTACTATTCCAGGTGATGTTTTTGTACCATTAAACCAAACACAGGGAGAAATCTCATTCATTATGGATGGACCAACCCATAAACACGCTCCCGCTTAATTATATATTTAGAAATAATCAAAAACTGCCTTTCTAAAGACAAGATACAGAGGTATCAGTCTGTTGTCTTCATCTAACGATATTTTTACCTGTATTTTTTTGTAACCATGGATACTATGAACACAATGGATGGTATCCAGGTATCAGCAGACATGGACAATGGACAGGTAAGTCAATTTTACGAAATTTTACATCTATCTAAACCTTTCAGGTACATCATCATACCTTTATACTTCGTACAAAATGAAGGTGATTATATGTCGTTACTTTTACCTCCACCATTTTCATTCACGTTATATCTATGGAGACATTTACAAAAAACGGAGTAAACACAATCTGTCCCCACGCTTCGTTTGGGGGACATAATGATGTCTTACCTTTTACGATAAAATTGTGACATTACAGAGAACTTTTTTTATGGTAATGAAACCATCTTAAATCAATTTAACCAATGAAAATATTCAGGTGTATCATATGATACATTTAACTGTTCTGATTAAACATAAACAGAAGTAAACCTCATATAGCAAAGCTGTTAGCTCACACTTAAACAACCAATCAAAATAAGCAAAAAGCGACCCCCATTTGTGTTTGGGTTTCTTACATACATACTTATGTGCAAGGGACCCCAATTTTTTTCTGGTTTCTCGCATATACATACATGTATCAGGTTATCAGATTCTACAGTTTTTATTTTATATTAGAAATGAAGACATCAGGATTCTGTCCTGCAGTCATGCCTCGATCATGATTTTGATATGCCGGCCTTATTTCTAGTTTAACTTTCTAAAAAAAAAAAAGGTGTATTTCATGTTTATCATTTGAGGAATATTATCAGTGCCCAGAATAAGACTGATTTAAGGTCTGGACCATCTGTATAAAGCGACCTCAACTTAAGGAAAAGATTGCAACCATCTATCTCCAACATAAAAGAGTTCCAATCTGCTTATCACTTCTCAATATGTGACTACACCAACAAATTGAATATGGAAGGAATATATTTTTAATTTCCCCTTTCACAAAAACATTTCCTCGCGAATCCAGTAATCTTGAAAGTGCATGAGTCAAGGTAATTTATTTAAAGCATTTTGATAATTTGAAGATTTTCAATAAGGAATAAAGCAACCTCCTGTAAGCTCATTGCAGGTACCTCATGTCAGATGCGCTAAAAAGCGTAAATTTTAATTTTAGTTGTGTTTGCTTCAAATCAAATTCAATTCAATTACAAATTCTGATCATTCAAAACCTCATTTAATTCAAAAGCTAATTACAGGCCCTATTGTTATTTATTGCAATGCATAAATTGGAACAGAAGTCTTTAATTTTGCTGTTTAAATTTTTAAATTTATTTTTAATGCCCTCACATGAAGTAAAATTCAACAGGACCTTGCACTATATAATGTCACAATCAGTTTGTTGTGTTTGTATGTCATGTACATGTATGCTCACCACTGCGAAGAGTTCATATTTGCATCAGGGGAAAATCAACAACACTCATATTGAGAACAAGGCATTACTATAGAATATGATAAATAAACATGTTTATGACAGAAGGTGCATCAATGGAACCATTTTGAAGGTGCTGCCTTGACCTTTGACCCTTAAAACTGTTTATTTGGATTAACATGTAAATATTTACCAAACAAGACTGTCCTATATATATATATCATATAACTCATGGAAACTCTGAAACATTATGCCGTCATTCTTCGGGAAAACATTTTTGACTCTGGAGTTCTAAAAAGCTTATTTTATTGACTTCTATATACTAAATTAATAAACTGAGATTAATGCAGCTTCCCTCTCCCAAAGGGTGCCAATCTTTCACAGGATTATTTCTTAGCAAGCTGATGCTAAGCAGCTTGGTAGACTGAAAAGAATAAAAAAAAAAATTCATTCAAGAAAAGAACAAATTTGATACTTACACAGCATGAACGGAATAAAAATCTATGATCATTTGATAAAGTAGGGTAGCCATACATTCTACCGCAGACTTGCGCTTTTCTTTCGTGTTCTCACACAGAAAGCAAACCCAGTGTGTTGGTAAACCTCAATATCTAAATGATTTAAAATTCAGTTTAAATTCTATCTAAAATATATGAAGTTTTTGTATCAATTATATATGTTCCTAATTTCAAATCTCTGGTGATAAGGCTGATATCTCCATCAAGCATCGTGTTTAACATCTTTATAGCCAGCTGAAGGCTGGCAACATTTACATGTATATAAATGACCTCAATTGCAACACAAGATTCTTGGGAAATAACGCTGAATTAGAAATATTGTTTGGCCAAACAAATTTCAGCTATCATAGTGTCGTAATAGTGATGGAGAGCTTCCAACCTTGATATTATTCACTTTAACTGGTGGTAATCAAATACCGGCGACGAACACTTGTAGATGTTCTGTTTCATTTCAGTAAGCCCGGGGAAAACTTGCCGTCTCCTCTGGTGCTTCTGTCTTCTATTTCCTTCAGGAACGATCAAATTTAAAACCGAGTTTCCATTTGATCAATTTCTAAAAAAGATTTTGCATGGCACATAAAATGCATAATGTTCTTGATATCAAATCTTTTCTCCTATACAAGTGACAGAAAAGGAACTCTTCTTGGCATCATCTTTGCCAAAATACTAAATTACATGTGAAACTTTAACAAAAAATCCAACAAAAAGTAGGTAGAAAGGAGAGAAATTTGACAATGATTTGATCAAATCTGACAAGTTTATATGTCCAGGTCCGGGAAGAGGCATGTTAGTTTTAAAGTCGCAGTGCATGATAACGATCAAGTCAATGGTGAAAGTGCTGATTCACCCTAAAGTCACATTTGAACCTTACCAAATCAAAGACTGGGCAAGTCTAGGTTAGATATGTAGGGGTGAATGAGTTACGTGAAATGGTAAAGTTTAAACCGTGAGGCTTTGTGTTCAATGGATTGACTTTATGGCATACAATGACAGCTAATGTGCTTTCAAAAGGAAGATATATGTCCAGTTTATTCTTTGTCTTTGACAAGAAAAGAAGATGGTGAGGCCTGATTTATCTCAATTTTATTTTATCTTAATTACTCCAACAGAACTTCAGACTAAGCCTCTTTTACGTTTATCACGATCAATTATTCTCTAAACCTTCCAAACAAGAATATTGATTCTGAACCTGTCTGTCTGTTGATTGACAGCATTTCTAAGGAAACACAAATTTCACTCTAACCAACAAGGTTGAGATGTTGATCGGTGGCTGACCAGCCACATGTTAAAGCAATAATAATAATTTCAGCCCCCATCATTTACAACACATGTCAATTTCTCATCATCAGCCTCTGTACAGGAACAGGTGCTTTTTACCACACACTAACTGGCCCTGTAGGTATAAACACAGCTATTTCTGGGCATACTTGTTCTATAACACATACAACAGCTGAAGGTGTACATCTCAGCAGAAAATGTACATCTTAAGGAATAATCAAGCAGATAGCACCACTGATTTTCTTTTTAATCATTAAGCCACTCATCAAAAGAAAATTTTCAATTTTAGATTACTTTTCATTTCTAATTTTAAGTAAAAAAGCATCATCTTTTCACATGAAAATATTTTCTTTTCTTCTTTTTTCTCTCATGAACAGTGACGAATTTTTCTCCAAGTGCTCTTTCATTAATTTATTTCCACATTCCAATACAAATATGATATAAAAAATTGTCGAAACTTTCATATTGACAATATTTACACAAATGCTTAAGACCCTATTTAGATGTTTCCAATACAGGTTGGGGATTCCATTAAACCATCAACACATAACCTAGCTACTCTAGCTGATGAACACAAGAACCTAACGTTGCCACAGTCACTGCAATGCTGTAACCTGCATAAGCTGTATGTACTTCAACAATAATAATCCTGTCCAAGAATTAAAAACAAAGGAAATGAATAAGGGTACCAGGATAATGTCAAAGGGAAATTTTGGAAAAAAAGCAAGTTTTGTAGCCCGATGGTTCTACACTGAACAAAAGTATAATAATCCAAATAAAAATCATGTTTTATATTTGTTAATTATTTGCAACATAACTGTGATTTAGAGACTTAAGGCTAATATGCTACATTACAGTGACATGGAGACTTAAGGCTATATGCTACCTTACAGTGACATATGTGCTAATACATCTCCATTCCTCAAGATTTGCACCCAACGAAGCCCGACATTTTCAATCCTAAATGATGACATTTTTGAAAGGTATTCAAAGAATGCATGCAGAGATTATAAATCATAAGATTACGTTACATTAAACAAAAAATCTTAAGGATGATAATCTGACACAAATTAGGGGTAAAACTGTGTAAGCCTATTGACATAACCTTAACAGTATAGAAACTACATTAATAACACATGCCTGTGTTAAATAGTCTGATGCTAAATAGATCAGGATTGCATTTTCTCTTTCAACACCTTATGGTGCACTCCCCAAAAAAACCCAAATGGCATTCCCACCTAAGTCCATTTTAGCAGCACCTATACACCACTGCAGGCAACCTGTTTGTTTATCATCACATTCTCTCTCTATAGCCATGCCAAGAAATGAATGAAATGTTCCATACCCCTAAAATCCTGTAAGGTAATCGAAGTAAATAGAAACACCTCAGGACGGTGTGTTTACATTCCAGGCTGGATCGGAGTGCATGCCTAGGTGCATCACTATCAACGAATCATTTATGAATTTGAGGAGTTTATCACCAATCAGACGGTGATTAGCATAGTTATGTAAGGGCTAGGGGATGGTCGAGTTAATTACCACCTACTCAGGCACAATAGATAACATTCCTGGCATTGTTGCCATAATTACACTTTGATTAACTTACATAAGTTTTTCAACTATTTCAGAAATTTGAAAGTTAATGATGAGATGTATATATACCATAAACTATATACAGGACGATTATGAGTTTCCAGACCTCAAGAAGAAGAACTTTTCATAAAAGCTTAATGTCTTAATTAATCAGAAGCCATAATGTTAATTTTAAAAAGATGAAAGATTTGTACCACACATAAATGCAACATCTCGTTTATTGACAAGGGTTATATTTGGCTAATGTAATCATGGATAGTTAAAACTAACGAGGTATGACTAAATAGCCAAACTCACAAAGGCATTACAAGGAGTAAAGTCAGTCAGAACTAACCTGGAAATTACCTTTTTATCAATATATGCTCCTGATAATTATAATAAAAGGTTCACTGCCAAGGCTAGGTTAGATTTGAAAGAGGTTGAGCACTTGTCTTGCTTGTGCAGAGTAAAAAAAAGCAAGGTCAAATACAGTTGCTAACACAGTTAATTCGACACAAAGTTTGGAGACAGTGAGTATAATCGGAGCAGAGGGAAACACAGCGAATTATTCCCCTGTCATGTGATCAACTCGATCCGATCAGATATTCTGTTATATAGATCAGCTAAAATAGCTAAGAAAAAACAGTGTATGTGATTGAATTATAATAATTTATTATCCTTGTATAAATGTGCAAAATTCAGACATAAAAGGACATTATCATCATGACTTAACTTCAATGTCTTACATTATTTCAAACATGTTCACTGGTCATGGGTAAACCTACAATGAAATGCACATCATTTTGTCAGTGGTTCCTGATGATTTCCCCTTTGTTTCAGTGTCTTCCAGTTCTTGTCTTTTTTTTGGTATGTACTTGGAGTTCTGATTTTGTTTAAGTGTACTGTTGCTATGACATGATTCTTTTTTATTCTACTTTAATGAAATTCAATTTCATTTCATTCATCCTGACAAGAACAATGTAATCCCTGTTTGTATGAAGCTAATTGTATTCTGAGTGAGCCACCAAGTCTGTATAGATGTGGTCCACATTTATTTTCAGAGATTAGGCAGGAAATGCCAAGTTGTGCCAAAAACTCTAATTTCAATGAAAATCAAAATCTATTTTGAGGATTTTTAATTCAGTCAGCGACATTGGAAGACAGTTTAGTACATCGCAGTGTTGAAGAAAACAAAACAATTACTTACTTGTTATCCTGTTTCAACCAAGGCAGGTAAACTAACTAACCACAGCAGTACAGACTAACAGTAGTACTAGCCTTATACTATTACTACAGATTTTCTTAACTGCAGTAGCCGCACAGCAATAAGGTTTCCACCCAGTTCTTGAAAATCAATAGCTTATAATTATAGCGGCACTATTTAAGTTTTATCATGTATGATTATCATTTAGCTTGTTTTTATAATCCATAAAATTCACCCACTAGGATGTTTCATTTCCATGGAGACTTATATTTATCTAGCAGTTTTAATCAAATTTGAAATATCAAGTTATGACCTAATATGCATGCAAAACACTATTTAACAATTCATAAATATTTGTTCATATCTGATCATAAATACTCCTTGTATATCCAACCATATCATACATTGAACAAGGACAGGAATATTGGAATCTGTTTCCATGGTAATCTCAACAATAAGATTATTTCTGTACAAATTGAAACAGATAAGTAACCATGACAACAAGAGTACTCCTTGAATAACTTCATGTTAGCGATGATACCATTTGATAAATATGTTAAGAACACACCCAATTTAAGGAGGACAACGTTGATCTCATAATTTAGATTGTCGATTGAGATTTTATTCAAATATCCAAAAGTACAAAGATGTTTATTTGACAGTTGAAGTACATGAACTAGGTAATAAATAGAGTACCAGGAGACAGCTATAGGCAATTATTTGCTTTTGTACTTGATGCTGATAGGCAAAATATATTAATGAAACCTGCCTAAAAGACCACATGCATAAATAAAACAACAAGCACACAAGACTTACAGTCTTGTACGTTTTGCTTTTTATTTTTATAGATAATCTACCTATAGATACCGACACTCACCAGTATATAAAGACCAGCTGTCAAAAAACCCACACATACCTTTCTATAAAGCTTGCCTCTCTATAAAGCTTGCCTGTCTATAAAGCCTGTCTATAAAGCTTGCCTGTCTATAAAACCTGTCTATAAAGCTTGCCTGTCTATAAAGCCCCTCTATAAAGCTTGCCTCTCTATAAAGCCTGTCTATAAAGCTTGCCTCTCTATAAAGCCTGTCTATAAAAGCCTGTCTATAAAGCTTGCCTCTCTATAAAGCCTCTCTATAAAGCTTGCCTGTCTATAAAGCCTGTCTATAATTACTACTCAAGGGAGGAAATACAAAAATGTCTTCAGAGACATGTGGTCTTTATTGACAGATCTGATTCGTATATAAAGTATATGATTTTAAATTTTATGCACTGTGATGTGTATTTGAGGAATCAACTTCACAGTGCTTGTTACAGTCAACCCAGCTGTACTCTTGGGCATAAGCATGATATGATGCAAAGTAATCCGGTGAAACTCAGACTCTAGCGTCTTTCCAGGAGGAAATAGTCACATGTCACTTGATTTGTGCTACAGAAACAAGACCCATTCACAGATAGGCAACTTTAAGGGTCTGATTAAAGGCTTTACTTACGATTACAGAAAAATGTCAAATTATATTTCTGACATAGCACTAGTTCCACCCACCAGATATAATTTGACTAATAGGAACAGTGTTGAATGCTATCTATTTAAATAACAGGGACCCAAATAGACAGTTACTTGATGAGTAGGAAGATAAAAAGTTAAAACGTTTCACGGCCGCTGTGTCTTCTAAAAGTGTTACTCTTTAACGATGTGTAGAGAAATGAATACAGATGGTGACAAATCCTGAAAACTGATAAATTAACCTGGTCAAGTACACCTGAACCTTTGGACTTGAAATGGAAATTTATGAATGAGTTGTACAAGTATTATATTAAAAGTGTTTACCTTTGGAAGCTTCGTATCAGTGCCAAGCCGGAACATGTCCTCTTTACTATTTTATTAGCACTTGTGGACTCCACTTAATGCCGACAACCTTACAGCCTGTCCAGTAGTGATTTCTGATCTGCCCTACTAACGCTGTTGTTTGTCAACAGTTAGGTACACAAAACTCTCTCTCCAGAGTAGAATCAGTAGATCTATAGATGGTGCCATCTTCAGACACATGAATCCAATATCTTCCACTTAAAACCTCTGGCGAGAAAAACATATTAATCCATATATTCGCACAGCTCTTCCAGTTTGTGGAGAGAACAATGGCTTGTCGAACCAGACAGAAACGTCTTCAGACAGCTGAACAGCATATAATCCATGTACACTTTAAAACCAGACTCTCCGTAAATTCATCTTCAGACACCCTCTTTAAATTTGAGGAGGGGACGGAAAATGTCATCAAGATTTATGGTCTAGTGTCATAGCCAGACAATGATAATATATAAACCATAAGCATTAAAACCTCATCAATAGCTAGAATGATTGTCCTGGGAGAAATGGTCATTTTTGGTCAGTGTCCAGCTAATTCACCTTTACCGATATACACAAAGGAAAATAATACCTTGCCATTGAAAATTTGAACAAACAAAAACTTTTTGTGAACGAACGAAAATATCAAATCGCCATTACGCACAAGCCATTAAAATATCAAAACCTTTTCAAGCTGAATGACAACCACAATATTTACATATCTTCTCTAATACAATGATATTTCTTTAGATTCCTTCAACCAACAATCCAAAAAAATGACAAAATAACAATCTATTTTCGTAAGAATTCAAAAGCATTTAAAGGCATAACGAATGTGTATAGGATGCCAGTATTCTAGTAGGTACAAAACCTTGGATGACACCACCCACAGCTCTCACGTAGAGCACACAGTTCTTATTTCATACTGAAAAGATCACCAGAAAGAATTGAGGATGCATCTATATCTCCATGGTAACAGTAAAGGTCAACTTTGATAGCCTGTGTTGAGAATCCCGATCAATTTGAGTGTTAAATGTGGCCATCTGTCGTCATTGCCAGTCCAAGATATTCCCCCGAACGTCCACCGAGGATAGTTAACATTCTGTACAATCTCAGTTGCTTAAAGCATAAAACCTTTTTGGGCCGATATTTTCCAAGAATTTCTCCAGGAAGGTCCATAGAGAAAAATAACCTACGCTTATAAACTCATTTCTTTCCACATGTAACATTACAGAACAAGGTGTTATGGTAGGATAAGTTTCATGAAAAATAACATCATATCAGACTTTTTTTTGCAAACATGATATATTTAGGAAAACATGAGTTTTCACAGCATACAAAAGTGCACTTATACAAGTAACTAGAGTGACGTTAAAACACCCACTGATACGCCAGTTGCATGTCCACCGAGACTCCAAAGACCACTCCACATGATTAAATATATACATATAACTGTGTATAAAATACTATCACAAGCTTTCTGAAGAATCCATTTTACAGTTGCATTCAGACTGTATATATATATAGAAGCTAAAATCAATTATTTTCATAAAAGTACTCTAAGGTCAATACATTGTACGGATTGAGTTTACAATCAGATTCACGTCAGCATGTACTCAAAATAGAATGACATTTTGTTTTCATGTGTATCGCTATTTGAAATGACCTAACAACAGTTGTGTGGCAATTATAATTCTATTTGAAAACAAGGTTCCAGAACTAAAAGATTCAATGCACCATTACATATTTCATCCACAAAAATGCTGAGATGGTTGAAACTGTCTGCTGTTCCTCAGCACCGATACACCCCTGCAAGCATGAGCCGCCAATCAATGCTTGAGTAATTTCTCTTTATTTGGTCTAAGGCAGAGCTAAGTTTTCCAATGACCCCGACGTGTCCTTTTAAAAATACATTTTTGTAATTACAATTTGCGCACTTTTGCAAAATATTTTAAATTGAGGACTTTGTGCTAAGGGCGTCAGTCTCTTTCAAAATATTTAATAAACTGTTTTAGAAATAACTGTACAATATCACTGCTCTAACACTAACAGCCTTGGAGGAAATGCTTATTTACCATTGTGCCAGTGAAAGGTGCCTTATGGCCAAACCAAACTATTTACACTTACTTGATGACTGTTTGTGTAACACCCTGCCCATAACAAATCTGTCTCGAGTCAAGCGGAGGTCAGTTTATAATCCGTAAAGAAAACGGCTTTGGGGGAGGGCTCCATACGGAACGTATTCGTAACTTGAAGGATTTTTATTTAGTGCTTGCATACAATACCGGACGGCTTTCAAACAAAACATTACAGAAATTGTGATGATTGCGGATTGCCGCTGTTCAAACAGGTCAATAGGGATTGTCAAATATTTATTGGTCCTTGTTAACATGTTTATTTATAACGTTCTAATGATTGACATATTACATTGCCATTATGCTAATCGAGGTCTTTTTTGATAGAATTCAAACAGTTTGTTTTTAAAATGCAACAACATGTCAAATTTCAATTTTATTTATACATCATTTTAACTTTTGTACGCAAATGCTTATGTTTTTTTACTCAATTAGAAAATATTTAATTCTATATTTATATACATGTACTTTTTAATTTGGAATAAAATGGGTTTTTTTATGTTGGTGTTAAAAAAATTGTTTCAAGCAAGATAATGTGTGAAATTATGGGTATTGACTTATCACCACTGAGAAAACAATATCTATACCTGTTTATTTTTGATGCCAAAACATGAATTGATACATGACAGGGTACTCCCTTTTAAATGTACCTGTATGTG
Organism: Mizuhopecten yessoensis; assembly: GCF_002113885.1. Taxonomy (NCBI): domain Eukaryota; kingdom Metazoa; phylum Mollusca; class Bivalvia; order Pectinida; family Pectinidae; genus Mizuhopecten; species Mizuhopecten yessoensis. The sequence continues at coordinate 1,025,559 of NW_018406672.1, forward strand.
TAACCATTAATACTCACCTGACTGTGAAAAACAAAAATGTATATACCTGTTAATTTTTAATGCCAAAACATGAATTGATGCATGACAGCTAGGGTACACATTTCTAAATTGGCCTGCATGCATATGTATAACCGTTAATAGCTTTATGAAATTATCTGGTTTGCCAAAGCGCTTAGATTATAACTCCTAAGGTCGTGTTTAGGTCACTTGGTCATTTTTACTGATCATGTGTTTCTCAATATAATTCTGTATCTAGACAGACAAGAAAACACTCCTCACAGAGTATGTAGATTCCTTACAGACCCTTTATAGAGTATGTACGGAGGAGCATCCCATTGACTGTGGAAGTGATCCTGAGGTCCCACCCCCTCCTTACTGTAAACATTAAGCCATGTGCTAATACCACTGCCTGGCATACCCCAACACACTGCCCGGTCTGTACTGAACACTGCCCGGTCTGTACTGAACACCAGACTCAAAACTAGAAAATATCACAGCATGTCTGAAGTTCTCCAGTTATATTATAGAAAAATATTTGTACAAGGTGACTTAATTATTTCACCCCTGAAATATCATAATGAACTAATCCAACCTTTGAATTGGAGGAGTTCAAATGTGTCTTCTGGCGGGCGGCTGAGGGGTGAATGACAAATAAAATCATGTTTGAACTTAAAACTTTAAATCTTTATTTGGGAATGTCCTCATTAGAAGAAGAATAGAACCAAGCATAAGCTAAGAAAGATGAACATTTTGCCAGTACCTTTTAAAGCTACTGTCCGTAGCTGAAGCATCACCTATTTTTTCTACAGTCCATTTTTCTTCGACTAAGTGCAACATGTAATTCATCTCTGAAAAACGAGGAATTGTTTCCGATACATTAAGGGTAATTGTAATTAAATAAACAATATAATTCTTGCCTTGAAAATGAAGCAGGTGAAACTTTATATTTGTACTGTAGTTATCACTCATGTGTTGAAGCATCAAAAGTAGTATTTTTGAAGGTTAATCAACGTGCATATACAGGTTATGTATTACAGGAAGTGAAAGATCTTATAATTGTTCTCTTAATTTAATTTCGGAACATCCTACACAGCAGCAGTGTCAAATATCTGACAAATGACCAACATTTTTTATTCGTGGTATCTGAAAATTGGGTACCAGTCAGACCTTCTTCAGTCAAAGATTGTCATGAATGACAACACTTTGTGATGACCAGCATATAAATTAGAGATATCATTTGTGTTTATACAAAGTGAGGCATAACTCTCAATACATTTTTGTTATCTCAAAGCACAATATAGGTACAAATGGTATTGCTCTAAGAAACGAATCACAAGTCAATAAAAGCATTTGACGGTTTCTAGTAGCTAGACCATCTGTTAAAGCATGCTGCTATCCCACAGCCATTAAGTGGTTGTATCTGTGAGAAGTGACACATATCTTGGCACCATCTCCACCTCGGTGATAACAAACCACAATCTCCCACTCACACTGTGATTGTCTGGTAAGTATCGCCAGTGGGGGAATCAGTCAGGGTACTGATAAACATGAGGGCATCACAGGGTACCATGGAGCTGAAAGCTAAGAGGCAGGGCAACAGCTATTACAGGGTACCTTGGAGCTGAAGGCTAAGAGGCAGGGCAACAGATATTATAGGGTACCTTGGAGCTGAAGGCTAAGAAGCAGGGCAACAGATATTATAGGGTACCATGGAGCTGAAAGCTAAGAGGCAGGGCAACAGCTATTACAGGGTACCTTGGAGCTGAAGGCTAAGAAGCGGGGCAACAGATATTACAGGGTACCTTGGAGCTGAAGGCTAAGAAGCAGGGCAACAGATATTATAGGGTACCATGGAGCTGAAAGCTAAGAAGCAGGGCAACAGATATTACAGGGTACCTTGGAGCTGAAGACAAGGAGGAAGGGTAATTGCTTTGCATGGAGGCTCATGTAGAGGAGGGGCAACATCCATAGTAATTACAGGGGGCCATAATCAGAGCTGGGGGTATGGGCTATAAACATTACAGAAAATCACAGAGGTCAAGGTCAAAAGCTTTATTACAGGACATCCTAAAATCAGGTGTCAGAATTGAAACCCCCAGCTATCTCAAAGTTTATGCAATGTATCACAGGGCTCAGACAGGATGGAAGCCAAGAATGATTGCAAGGTATCATATAATAGCCTAGGAAAGAAAGGAAGCCCTCAGGAAGGAAGCTCACAGTCATTACAGTGTATCACAGGGCTCAAGACAGGAAGGAAGCCCACAGTCATTACAGTGTATCACAGGGCTCAAGACAGGAAGGAAGCCCACAGTCATTACAGTGTATCACAGGGCTCAAGACAGGAAGGAAGCCCACAGTCATTACAGTGTATCACAGGGCTCAAGACAGGAAGGAAGCCCACAGTCATTACAGTGTATCACAGGGCTCAAGACAGGAAGGAAGCCCACAGTCATTACAGTGTATCACAGGGCTCAAGACAGGAAGGAAGCCCACAGTCATTACAGTGTATCACAGGGCTCAAGACAGGAAGGAAGCCCACAGTCATTACAGTGTATCACAGGGCTCAAGACAGGAAGGAAGCCCACAGTCATTACAGTGTATCACAGGGCTCAAGACAGGAAGGAAGCCCACAGTCATTACAGTGTATCACAGGACTCAAGACAGGAAGGAAGCCCACAGTCATTACAGTGTATCACAGGACTCAAGACAGGAAGGAAGCCCACAGTCATTACAGTGTATCACAGGACTCAAGACAGGAAGGAAGCCCACAGTCATTACAGTGTATCACAGGACTCAAGACAGGAAGGAAGCCCACAGTCATTACAGTGTATCACAGGACTCAAGACAGGAAGGAAGCCCACAGTCATTACAGTGTATCACAGGACTCAAGACAGGAAGGAAGCCCACAGTCATTGCAATGTATCAAAGGGCTCAGAATGGAGGCAAGCTCAGTTATTGCAAGGTATTGTAGGACTAGGAAAGGAAGGAAGCTTTCAGTTATTGCAATGAATTATAGCGCTCGGAAAGGAGGGAAGCCCCACAATGTATCATATGTAGGGGCTTAGTGAGGAAGGAAGTCCACTGACATTAAAAGGTGTCATACATTACATAGTAGCAGAGGGATCAGTGAGGAGGGAAACCCACAGTCGACACAAGTTATCACAGGGCTCAGGGAGGGGTCTTATCAATACATCAAGCCATTTATAAAGATGTGTAGAAAAACTAAGGCACCCTCCCCCGCCTGATGACCTAGTAGCTGGCTTTACAGTTCCCCGCCAAAAACCACCTGTCAGGGAGGGACCAGACATGTGTCCCTGTCCATAACACTAACAAGAAACTCCAGGATGTGAGAAGGCAACACAGAAATGATAACACATCTCAGCAGGCTTGACTACTCGTTACTGTAACAAGAACAGAGAAGTGTCTACCAGGATTCTGAATCAGGATGTTCTTTTTACCAAACTAACTCATTCACCCCTGAAATTTCATGATGAACAATTCCAAACTTCAAATTGGAAGAGTTCACATGTGTCTTCAGGGGTGAATGAGTTAAATATCTGCAGTGGAACAAACCTCTAAAAGTGTAGCAATCATTAGAAATAAAACTTAAGACTCATCCAATATCATTATGGACGACACAAACTGATGATGAAGGTCTGGCCTGGACTCAGGGTAAGAGATATTACAAAGCTCATTAAAAACTGTGTCTTTATGAAAGGTTTCATTAATTTAACATCAAAGGGCCTCTCCTACAGTTTCCATGTCCACTATACACATCAATGCCCACTAGAACCATTGTATGGGTCCTAGACTGTACTTTACTATAATGATGGTGGTAGTAGTAATCAGATGTTTGATGATAATGGTGCTCCATCAACTAAACCTTACAAACACTAACTGTTATTAATGATAACTGACCTCCACTGATAACCCTTATAAATACCCACAGTTAATTAATCAAGTCTGAAGTCGATCCCTTCTAATGACCCTGTCTCAGATTATTGAAATATTCTCGGGTAAGTCATTGGTCTGAATTACTCCTTGCTGCAGTAGGTGATTTGACCATCAAGTACAATACAGGAGATGCAGCTGGTGATAATATTGACCTCTTGGTTAATGTTTCTTATTTTGAATTTAACAGATTTGATTAATTCCAGTGAATTATGAAAATCCTAAGATATCAACAGTGAATGGTAAATTCACAAGTTCCAGAAATTATCTTAACACTTGACTTTGATAAGTATCTCTAGTACAATTGCAGTAAATCATTTTTCTTTAAACATACACAAATTTTATTTTTTTCCCCACAAATTCGATATAAGAAATTGAAATCATTTAACTTAATTAGACTGATGATTTGAAGACGGAAAAATAAAACCTAAATCCCAAAATATTGACAAGGCACAGCAATATCAGTGCAACTATATCAGATCTATGTTTATTGATAACTGCATGTAGCAGCTACTGTTGTTTGTTGTTGGTTTGTTAAGAGTGGTTTTACGTCCCCTTCACTTTAAGTATGAGTAGTTTGATTATCCCGCAGACAAGCAGCAGTCATGCCCTGTAACAAGCTTAACCCTTTCACCCCTATGTAACTTTAGTAGACTCTACCATGCATCAATCTGTCCATTTTGGTCTACAGTGGTGAAAGGGTTAAGTCTTACTGAGGCAACACAAACGCTTCATTACTTCAGATCAACACAATTTACCTACTTAATTCAGTAATCAAACGGTTAAACCTTGATATGTATATATATTACCACTATTTTCACAACCTTAACTCATTCACCCCTGAAATTTCACAATGACCTATTCCAACCTTTAAATTGGAAGAATTCAAATGCGTCTCCAGGGGTAAATGAGTTAATTCAAGGTCACTTTTTTGTTTTATCACAACAATAGATCAATTTCCCTCTATATAATACCAAATCCTATTATAACATTATAGCCCCAATTATGGGCTGGACAAATGGTGGTAGTATAACAAGGTGTTTTTTTACTGTACATCCTTTATCTTGTGAACAGTTGTTTTATGTATGGCCTGTCCGTAGAAATCAATCATAATTAATCAACCCTTTTATCCTGGGTACCTAACCATCCCTCTTTTTATCATTGACTCAATATATATGATAATTTCATTAGCCCTTCCTGTATTATCACATCAAATCAAACAGGATACAGTAAGTCTATAACTTGTCATAACCACTAGTACTACTCCTTTTAAGACACATCTACAAGTATATTATTGTGTCTATATGTTAATTTTAACTGCTCATCTTGAATTTATAGCTATTTTATCTCCTGTTCACCAATTAAATCTATCAACTATACTGACCAATACACTTGTATGGTATCTACTTCTTTAGGTTGGTATCCTAATATAAACCGTCTCCAGCGAAGTATAGAGAGAATTTTTGTTTTCTTATATCTAATATATAAACATTTTTCATTTCATTTCCGAATATTTTATTGCATAGATCTTACATACAAAAGGAATTGGGCAACAGGCAAAGCCTATAAAAGCCCAGTCTCCTTAAACATTCTTCGAAGGTCATTACTTTATTTCTAACATCTATGATATTATACAAATGTCCTTTTGTCTTTGCAATAGAGCTAGTGGGTTATGTCAAAGCTTGCTGTTAGATTTCTAGAATTGTAGAATCAGATGATGAAGTTTTATCTGGCATGGTCATGTTAAGAAATTTATAAGCATATTATAGCACTGGACAATCAGGTGTAGAAAACTACATGATGAGTATTTATTAAGGCAAAACGTTCACCATGAAACCTGTGTATACTGACATGAGAGCGACTGAATTATTTGGTTAGATTAGACAGTGTGTCAATAAAATTAGGAGCTAAAGACATAGAAACCAGTCCATTAGGGGACACAAAATCATGTCAGGTATTATGTTTACAGCAAAACCTGCTACAGAAACCACCTGACCTCTTATAAGGGACCACCTGTGTAAAGAGACCATTTCTAAAGTTTTCATCATAGCTCCTTTCATGTTAACTGAACCTACATTAAGAGACAACCTACACCAGTAATACAACCACTTTATGTTTGGTTTTATATTGTCTAACGCCCTATCAACACCAAAGTTCCTTAACTCGTTCACCCCGGATGACACATTTGAACTCTTCCAATTCTGAGATTGGTATAGTTCATTATGAAATTTCAGGGGTGAATGAGTTAAAGGACCACTTAATGTAATGTAGTCTCTGAATACAAGTTTGACTGTAGTATGTTAAACTCATTTACCTCTGAAACTTCATAATGAACTAGCTATTCTAACATTTGAATTGGAAGAGTTCAAATGCGTCTTCAGGGGTGAATGAGTTACGTTTTTTGAAAATAATGTTTATGTTCTGGTCAAAATATAGCTACAGACCTTTTGAAGGTTGACACCAAAATTAACTCATTCATCCCTGAAATTTCATAATGAGCTATTCCAACCTTTGAAATGGAAGAGTTCAAATGTGCCTTCAGGGGGGAATGAGCTACGAGAGGGGTTTGGTAACAGGAAGCACACATTTCCTTTATTTGGCCTCGTAGACCTTTCAATTATCCTTGCTTCCATCCATCTTCATTTCTTACACTTCGTTTATTGTATCGATGCGTCTCATCCCAGAATCCATAGATAAATCCAAAACTAATTGATCATCATCAGCCAGAGGTTTTATCGTGTTAATCTGTAAATATATTATCAGTACCCTTATATTGATTGATCTATCTTCACAGCTGTGTTTTGTCCATCACAGCGGAGTTCTTTAAACCTGATAAGTTATAAGACAATTTGATAGGAATTTTTAAAATTGATCCTGAAAATTCTAGGTGTTGTGCATTCGAATGAGAACATATTAACCCTTAAATTTCAAAGATGTTAAAAAAATAGAGTTTCAGCTTTTTAAGAGCAGTTGTCACTTTAATCATTTTTACCATAAAACTTATATCTTTGCACTGCTCCCATTCATTTTTATTCAATATGAAAGAAAGGGGACCCAAAACCTCCCTTTCACTACTTGGAAGATATATAAAGTCATGATACGGTAATATATTTCCGATACTGAGTGGGTCCAGATAAAATAAACTGACCATTAAGCCGACACTGTTATCTGTAATGTGTGAGGGCTTCTACTTTATATTGTCAATTAGTGCCTCTCACTTGCATGTATATCTGTGAAAGCCCTTATATGGATTTATATCCACTGGTCAGAAGTGGTCAATATATTACCAGGACAGCTTATTACTGGTGTAAGGGTTATGTGTTACTGACCTGTCAAATATACAGTGGCTAAAGTGCTAGCTAATAAACCCATGAAATAAACATTAGAAAGAGATGACCAGTCATGAAAGTATGGTCAACTTACAATGACAGTGAAGAACATATCCATGTAATCAATAAAGCTAATAGATTATTCCAGGTTATCATGTCAGTATATCATTGCATTTTGTATGGCTACTTCATTAATACTGCCAACAAAGCTCAAGGTCAAGGTCACCCCTATCCTATTTTCCGTAAAAAATCCTAAGAATTATCACCCTTGAATGATACAGTACGAAATCCCCCTTTACAATATGCCAAATTTAAAAGTATGCTGGAAAATTTGTGGCAATACAACAACGTTTATACTGAATACTTCATTAAAAGCAAAAAATATATACCAATTACCATTTAACACGCCAGGGAGATAAGGGATACATGCTTTAATGAAGCAATAAATGAAGGGGTTGAGAGATAAGAAGTTGTGGGGGAGGATGGAGGATTTTTTTCCAATATTCAAAAAAAAATGATCCCCTAGGACTAAATGAGCCAGTAAACAATCTACAGCTTTACAGAAAGAATGTGAATCCCTCAGCGCTATACAGCACGGCTAATTTTCAAACTTCAACTGTTCCAGAAAGATTCATTGCCACTATTCAAATGAAATTCAGCAGACAATATTGTGCTCTTTCACAGAACGTCTTGCTGTCAATCGTGAAAAATATGAAAATTTCAGGAGTATTGATCATGTGTCATTAATTTCACAACTTTATCATGAGCTGCAGGACTTAATGCAGATTACAGATTCCTTACAAAGGAACACTCTACCTACAAATGCGCTTTCATTGTGCAGGTTTGACACAACATAAAATTGATTCACAAGACCACATCTCCTCGTGGATGTATATATATTGTTGTTGTTGTGAGCCAATTATACGGAGTCTAGACAGACGAGAACATATATCCTCACTTGAGGTTATACCCTTTATTATCACCGACAGATTTCACGTCTTCACCAATGCGACAAGAATACACCACACATTATTGCTGACAAATTGCGAAGGCAACATTTATGGTGGTCAGCCACTTGAGGAAGACCTACATTATCTTTCTCGAGACACTTCCGTTGCCAGCTTATTTGAGGAAAACAGTTCCTATCAAAACCGTTCGAAGACAATTCCACAAATGACACTTTCTGTAAATGACCTCCAGACTGAACTTCCACCTTGAAAATGACCTAATTAAAGTTTGATGCTTGTTAATGACCTCTATAAAGTTCTATCTCAAAAAAAAAAAAAACTTCCAGATTTTACACATAATAATAATAATCGTGGTTCTTATATATACCGCTTTATCACATCCTAGTTCGTAGGTCGTCTCATGACCTTCAATGAGTTCAATCTTTGTGAATGACATCCACTGTTTACTATATTTCTGTAAAATACCTCTCACCAGTTCACCATCTCTAAATGATCTTTTGACTTAGTTTAGTTTCTATAAATGACCTCTAATTAGTTCAATTCTTGTAAGTTAAATAGCCTCCACAAAAAGTATCTATAATGTGGATGACCTCAACTTAAATCCTTCTCTGTGAATGATCTCAATGAAGTTCAAGGTCCCAGAGAATCACCTCCACTGAATATAAAGCCTTCAGCAAAGTCGGAGATGTAACCTTTTATAGCAATTATATATAGTTCAGATTCAGACTCATGGTGGTCCCTTTGATGAAGAGTTTAGTATAAACCAAGGACCATCTCATGTCATGTACACATACAAAACCATCAAAACTAAATTTAGGATCTTAAAGAATTTTTCAGTTCATGAATGATTATAAAACAATTACAAAGTTTTTATTTAGCAAGCTGTCATCACATAAGCTTACAATATTAAAAAAATAAAAATCTGCTGTCCTTGGAAATCAGTTATTGATGTTGCCAACATGAAATGTGTATTGAATTGCCTTCAACAAAATATGCTATACATGTGAGTGTGTGCTGATGTTGTATAGGTGGTCTGCTTGTTATGGGGCAGTATTTCTATCAGCCCTTTTATAATGCCATTTACCACTTAAATACTACAGCACAGACACTGTACTACTTTATAATACCATCTTGTTCCACTTCAGGCTAAGCTACATTATGCTGTATTTTAAAAACTCTGCCAATCAAGAGGAATTTATTTAGAATTACACATTCCTTATTTTTTGAGAATTTTACAGAAGCAAGTTGGGAAAAATCACTCATTTTTTTTTTTACTATAGGCATTGAAACATATTGTAATCATCTAAAGCTGGTTGTAATATTTTAAGTTTGCTCATAAAAAAGCTTGCCTTGTTCTTGAAATCAGTAGAAATGTTCATGAAAGATAAACTTAATGCCTTACCTGCGGTATGCACAAGAATATCCATGTCATTCCGTTTTCAAAGTTGTGTATTCAAAGACATGTTTTTGGCACAGAAAAAACATTTGCAGGAACTTCTAATACAATTGTGAGCCAATCAACCACTGGTTAATAAACTCCATCCTTAGCAGTCCTGGAAGATTCGCCATACACATAAACAGTGAACAGATGCTGGTCTCCCGTATTTACACCTCACACTGAAGTGCTTATATCCTGGGGCAGTGGAGGTACACACCAGTCCCTCTCACACAATTAACGTTATTTCCTACAAATTTTCAGCCAAAAATTCTGAGAGTACATTGGCCAGCCAAATCTTGCAAAAATATCAGCACTGTTAACTTGAGTATAGGGTAGCGAATGAGCTTGCGTGTCTCCCGGAAAAAAATAATTCCATTTCCATTTGGCCAGCCAAATCTAACAAAAACATCAGCACTGTAAACTTGAGTATGGGGTAGTGCAAGAGCTTGCCTGTCTCCCGGAAAAAAATAATTCCATTTCCTACGAATTTTCAGCCAAAAATTCTGAGAAAACATTGGCCAGCCAAATCTGGAAGAGCTTGCCTGTCTCCCGGAAAACAGTTAAAATCCCATTCAACAGTTCCATAGACTGTCTCGGTAGAAAATTGAGGGAGTATTGACGGGCTGAATCCTCATGAAAGTTTGGCACTGTACTACTATGTTTCTGTACGTTATCAAATGGTGTAGCAGAAGAGTATATCCATGCCAGTCTCCATGGAACAATTAAACTCCATTTATCAAGAGTATATCAACCAAAAATTGCAGGAGTATTGTCGAGTAAAATCTAATTTGGCACTAAACTAGGTGCTCCAGTACCTAACATTATATCCTGGGGTAACAGGCTCCCTCAAATATTCAAACATTTCTCAGCTGAAAATTGTGGGAGTATATTGGAAGCAGAATCCTCATTGCATATCGGCACTTTGGGTATATACGTATACATATCAGAATGCTCCTCTACCTTTAAACAGAAAATAATATGTAGACTGTGTTGAGTTGATTTACACTAGACAGGTGATCTGCCTCAATTCGACTCCTGTATTATAAATCTGATGATTACTGTTGAATTGGCCAGGGATTGGAGGGTATTTACACTGAGCCAGGGATCGGAGAGTATTTACATGGCCATGTTGGACCTTTATTAGATGTAATTGGCACACATCCCTATCTTTCTGACCTTTGTATTGGAGGTTATAGTTTAGTTTACAGTGAAACACAAAATCTGGAAACATTCTCACTTACTTGCCCTGGCTACCTGTATGGGGAAGATAAGGAAACTAGATGTGAAGATTGTGATGGATAACCGATTTATAGAACCCGGATTTATGTATGCAGAAGCTATATTGCATTCAACATGCATTGAATTATTATCAGAGTCTGTACGAAATCCTCATTCATATTCAATTTGATGATTCAAAATAAATATTTTTTCCCCAGCCAAGTGCTACCAAAGTACAAATTATTGTGACAAACTATTTTAAAGGTCAAATAAAAAAAACGCAAAATTGTGTTTCCTCTAACCCTACCTACCCTAGATATGTGTGCCAACCTAAAAGCTTTTAGTAGCATTTAGTGATATGCACTGTTCAAGTCAGAACCCTTGCTCTATTTAATTAAGGTAAAATATTTTCCAAAATAAAAAAAATTGCCTACCTACTAAAAGCTACCCTATTTTTTCAGAGGATGATAGCAGAAACACAAGTAAAATATTTTTTGGCCTAATAATCCTGATGTTCACTTTCAGTACTTTGGTTCTTGCTTGATACCAGTGAGAAAAATTGGTATTAACTATGCAACTAAATTTGCTTTGCAAATTGTACCTCAAAGGATGTCAATGGGGTTTACGGTAATTCCTTTTGCATGCAGAGCATACTGTTTTCCTCACAAGCCGAGATAATACATAACTGTAGTCAAACCAGTCGAAACAGTAAAACACACTTTTCCATATGAATTATGCAAGCTACGTGTACAAGAAAATGTCTAGATTTTTTTCGACTTAAACATTTATTTTCTTGGTGAACATCCCCCCAAACGTCACACCGCGATACAAAATGTACATATGTATTGTATATACTTCCATTACAGTCACAGGAAAGATCAATAATACCCCACCTTACTGCCTAACTTCTCCGACACATTTGACACCGAGACTACCAAGCTTTAAATGATGCATATCTTGAAAGTAGACATTTTCAATTACCCGTTAAAGTCTGGAACTGTGTACATGCGAAACCCTCAGCTTCCTGTACGGATCATTATTTACATAGACGGATTGCGGTCGTAATGGGACCCGACATCCATATGCATGGAGACAGCTGCCGAAGAAGGTGCCATCCATCCGTATGAATAATGCATGAGAATCCCACAGGAAGTGGTCATGTGATGACCTCTGCATGGTGACCTTGCAGACCAATCAAAACGTGACACTGCTGTCTTACAAGATTAAAATCACACCCGACCTTATAAGCTTAACGTATCAATCCTAAATCATTTTAACACATTTGGTAGGAAAGGATTACTCTATCGGTACAATAATGGATCTTTTTTCTGGTTTTGGTACAGAAACTACACATTATGTTATAGGAACTAATGCCTATGAAACTATGTACGTTATTTTCCAATAGAAGCAACACATTGTCAAACAAATTATCCCCTTTTATAATATAAATATGCATAACTACAGTATTTTATATATGTTTAGTACATCACAAGATAATTTTTAGGATCATGATTGGTTAACGTCATCAAGGATATAGTCTTCTCTGCCTCGGAGTCCGCCCTTGACTCTGGGAAATTGTTCCCAACTCTGATGACTCTGGGAAATTGTTCCCAACTCTGGGCACTACTGTATACAGGGAAATTTTTGCCCAATCAAACATTAGTCCTTCAACGGCAAAATGTGATGTACTAAATCTATTGTTGCCTTTTTTTCCCAGGAACAGTTCTCTAGATAGTTACAGTTTTGTCTGCAAAGGAATACTATAGGCACCCATCCCTGCTCTGGCATCATCCCTCCTCAGGGAACGGCTTACATTACTCGATTTAAGATTCAAAAGCTATTCAAGGCAACAAATAGTGTTGTTCACTGTGTATTTTCTTAAGTTACAGACATATTAAAGTAGAATAACTGGAACTATATTAGCCTATCAACCATATCTACCCTAGGTACCATCGTAGCACCACGCTTCGATGGTTTTTCCTTTGTATGTAGCATTAAAACAGATTTTGGATGTAAACATAAGTATTGACCATCATTTTGAGGGCGTATACGGTAGTATGAACGCAGTTGGCAACGATTTTGTTTTACGGTTCGCGTTAGAAAACAGTTTCATCTGGAAAGGGCTGTAATAAAACAGTAGACTTACATTTGGAACCCTGTGTAACACATTGTAGAAAAAAAATCTGACAACTCCATTATTATCTTATCGTATCGCATGCAGACATTCACACTGCATCAATCTTAATCCTTAACTCACACATTTAGTTTATAATTGTATGGCGTAACTCCGCGGTCTTAAAAACAAGAAACTGTATAGCCTTCGTAAAACGACTGCCTATTATCTTGTTGTAACACGACCAAACACCATATCACTTCAAAGAACTCATCACCACAACTTTCATGGTTTATGAAATTTAACGGTTTGTTAGCACATTTGAATGTGTCAGACATGATACCAGTGACTCACTTTTAACACAGTTGTTGGGTAATTTTACTGTCCCTTGTAAAAACAAGCCATAAGCCTTTTAAAAATAATTGGAAGAAATAAAGAAGAATGGTAATTTTTTTACAATATATATATAGGTCATCTAACTGTAGATCTACCTCAAATGTAATTTTATATTGTTTTAAAAAGCACTTTTGTTGTAGGTTTTTTCCCCCAATATGGATAACTGAAAAAACTGTTTTATGTTCAAGTCTATAGTTGACCTTGTGAGTTTTATATACATGTAGCTATGTAATTCTATCTATATGTTATACTCCACAGAGACCAAAATGGCTTTAGTGTGGAGGTGGTTGATTATATTTGTCAAATTTTTAAATTTTACACATTAGGAGAAAAATTGCTTCAACGTTTTGTAACCTTTTGTTGGTATTAATTATAATCTGCTTTTGTACTGCTTCCAGTCTAACTGATATTGTACATTTAACATGTCAAATCTACAGTAGAAAATTTAATTTATTGAAAAGTAGATATTCAACATCTATATCAACTCATCACAGTTAACTAAACCTTGCTGAATTAGCAGAGAAGGAAACTTTTATCCATTATAAGCAATAAAGTCCATATTAAACAAATTCATTTTTATTTTCTGCTGAAATTATGTATCTTCATTTAAAAACAATACAAATTTTGTTCAGTTTGAAAGGTACCGAATCAATACCTTATCCTGGTTATCTCTTATAAGCCCCCTCCCTTCTTTATCTCTTTCCCAATCACCTCAGAGAATTTATAATAAAAGACTTGTTTATAAATTATTAAAGTACCCCTGGTTGTATACCCACATTTATCAAGTTTATGGAATGCTTGTTACCAAAGGTGGAATAAAGTCTTACCTTGTTTCTGTAGGAGTAAATCACATCTGTATAATTTACAGGGATTAACGTGTCATCAAACCAACACGACCACCTCATAAGGAACTCAAACAAACGGTGTATTAGGCACCCACTTCTGACCCGATATTGGCTAAGTCATTAATTGGTGGTCTGTACACAAAAGGCCAGGTGCCTCTTCCGACTGTCATACAGTCCTTTATGGGTCTCTCACCACCTCTGGAGGGGGACCAACCATTATGGTTCGGGTAGCAGAGGTGTACAGCTGGAAAGAAAACAACCCATTAATTATCTCCCGGGTATTCATGTGCTGGACAGAGTAAACACCCCCCTATTTCTCCGTATGTCCACTATACGACTTCGCAGTAGTACAGCTTCTAAATCAATGTATAGAAACCGGACAGACAACTGACTTAGTGGTAGAGATGTCCAGTCATCTCGATTCCGTACTCAATGTTAACTGTCTTTTTTGCACTGAAGCCCGGACACTCCATAAGCCTGTATGTTTTTTTAATGTTGTGTGTTTGGGTTCTAACGTCTTTGCAACATCCAAAGGTTATACATGAAGATGGGTGCCTCGGTAGACACCAAAGAAAAGAAATTTGTTTTGTGCATGGAGCCTCAGAAAAGGCAGATTTTTTCATAAAACGGATACAATATTATTCTGGGTTTTCCAGAGATATATATATATATACTGGTTGTATTCTTAGGCCTAACAAAGAATACCATTCCCTTTTTTAAAATGTTTACTAACAGACAGTGTGATGTCATTGCGGTTGTCCAGGTCTTTGATCACCGATTGATTAATGAGTGATATATATATATCCTTTGATGTAACCTAATGGCTATAATAGTGTATAGTTATACAATGTATATAGCGGGCCACGTTGTAGCCAATATATAAATTGGACCACAGAGACAACTGAAGGTACTTAAAAAGTCAGAAAGGAGAATATATACTTTGTGAGCATCCCAATTAATTTGCAGATTTTTATATTTTGTAGGATATGTGTAAATGTCCCTTAATAACAACTCAATTGAAAAGGTGACTATGACAATGTCCAACTGGCTTTAATGGCTTTAGTCAAAATGATGACCAGTTTCAACACATCATACTGCTATGGGATATGTGCCATCAGAGCCTGCAAGATGACTATATTCTAGTTATCAGGGAAGGCACAGCCTGACTAAGAATCGAACTTGGTACCTCCAAACTTTGGACGGGTGCTCTAAGTATTTGAACTTCCTGGTTGCTAGAGATTGACCTAGTTCAGTGCCGCAACCTTCCTCGCCCTCCTGTTTCTAAGTATTGTTGCCTCAAAAGACAACATCATTTGACAACCCAGGTTCCAGTATCCCCTTGCCATGCATCATACACCCATGGCCAGTACTTGAAGCAAGTGTTGGTCAGAAGTACCACTAGTACTGTAACTGGAGTTTGTATGGTTTAATTGGTTCAAATGTTTGTGTTTTACGTCCCATTAACAGCTATTGTCATTTAAGGACATGCCAGGTTTTTGGTGGTGGAGGAAAGCCAGAGTTCCCGGAAGAAAACCACCGCCCTACGCCTAGTATCTTGGCCACTACGGCCCCCTGTAACTGGAGAGGAAAATGCATGGCCAGACATGATTTAAACCTCACACCTCCAAATTATACAAGATGACCACTAACTAATAGAGCTTACCTGGTCACCTGCATTAACCCAGCCCAGTTCTACTTCATTATCTGTTATAATTTTTTAAATTCAACAACATTCATTTCCGTCTCTTTTCAATTTCTTTAATGAAAACTTACAAATGCTACTTTTTTCAAAATAACAATTCCTGGTTCACCATTATTAACATCTGTTTTGTGTAGTCATTTACTGTAATCTTTAAAATTTGATTTAAGAGGTGTATTTAATAATGTTGGCAATATTTCAATCAAGATATTGCTGGATACATATGTATATATGACAAATGTGTCTGGTAAGCATGTACAGATGTATAGCGTGACAGACAATTGGTGACCCTTAACAACAATATAACATCCAAAACAGTTCAATGATGTAACTGGTACCATTCATATGCACAATGCATATAGATCTTGGCCCCCTTCAGAAAATCGTTCAGGTAGCATATTTTCAAAAATATATATAAATCAAAAATTAAAAAAAAACATTTTCATGCACTGGTTTGATTCAAAATCAGTTAAACTGAAGATAAAGAAAAAACACACATGAAAAATATTTGTAAATCTTGTAATTTTTCATTAACCACTCATTAAGCTAAGTCACGCTAATCAGGTACACATAAGTTCTTTCAATGCACAAGTTATCTCCCTTTTATTTTTTTTCACAGGTGTTACAAAGTATATTGTTTCTTATGACTGACAAGGTGACCACGCAATGCTTTGTATTCCCAATCACATTAACCATTAGTAGGTTCATCAGTCAACTTTAATGATTCAATGTAGATTTGTAACTAAAATCCTTCTAAACTTGGAACATTCAGTTAAATTATAAAACCCCACCTGAGAACAAGGAGTGTTATGTCTCTGTGGCGTAATACTAGTATTGTTTGTGGGCCTTTTAAATTTACCCTATGACAGATTGAGATATTTGAGCCATTGTCATTAGGGATTTTTTCTCTGTTGAATAGATATCAGACTTGTAGGAATGTTAATTGTTTTAGCATTAAATCAATAAATATCAGGGATTGACTTAAATTAAATGTCCATGCACATGCCTGTACCCTTATAGAAAAGCTTCCTTTGTATAATAATGGAACTCATACAGCTTTAAATCAAATTGGTTAAAACATGTTTACCCCATACTATGAAGAGGTACATGACTTTATACATCTAGATTGCTATTTGATTCAGGTATTAAATATGTGTAAACCATTTTTTTTATATAATGGTTTACCAGGAAATATTTGCTGTAGTTCAATTTTCACCTTTTTTGCCCTCCAAAAAGAGGGTGAATTTATCATTACAACAAATTAAAGTAAACAGTACAATAAACAATAATTAAATGTGAAGGGATAAATTAATACGAAGCGAAAAAATGATTTCATGAGCAAAGCTCGGTATACAGTAACATATATACTCTAAAGAGCTTTACAGAAACAGATCTGAAATACAACAGTTCCTGTTAAAGAAAACATAGAATAGATTCTATCACTGCTCGCCTTCACAAGTATGTAATAAAAGAATGATTAAATGCACATTAAAACAAATCAATGATCATCAAGATTTCGGTTGACAAATTAAGGTAAATAAGATCTAGGCTGTTAGATTGAGTATCTGATATCCCAATATTGCTTTTCAGCTACATCAACTAAAATTATGGTAAATGTTTTCAAATCTTGCAAATTATATTCCCTTTTTTTTCCATCTATTTTTCATTTTTGTTAGTCGCATGCAAAATGTTCACTTTTTTATCTCAATTTAGGAATTCCTTTTAAGTTTATTTACCAGTGTTCAAAAATTAAAGATATTTACAATACCATAAAAGAGATAACTGATTGATTTCATCTTGCTTGAGATGAGGATCGAATAGCTGAAGAAGTTTCACATAACTTCTGCTAGAAACGCAGTCAACTCTGCTTGAACCCCGCGATCACACCTCAAATCAGAAGATCACACCTCAAATCAGACGATCGGAGACAATGTTACCCGGAGACATTGTTACTGTCAGTAATCTAACATGTGAACACAATGCCACGGGTGTGAAAACATGGCCCATACATTATCAAAAGGTTTCAATTTCTGTTGATATTAGACCACGACAAACTCTATAGCACCCATATATTTTCTTAAATGGTGTTTGTATCATATTTTTGTTTTGAATGAAAATACCTCGGGGTAAAACCATTCAAGCCTGATTTCCCATCTACCCTGTGGACATTTTGTGTATAATTGATTTTCCCGCCTAACAAAGGGTTATATGGCTACGGCAGCTGCAGCTACAGATTATAATATACATGTATTAATTACTTCAGAACCTTGAAGAGAAACAATGGAGCAGAGGAAGGATTTCTTTGGCGGTCTGACCTTATATGGATCCCATCAATTAGACCATTAACACTAGACCCTTGTAATCCTAGTTAATGGAGAATCAATTTCCCTCCGCAATTGATCAGTTATACAGTACACTACAGTAACTAACTGTGGTAAATGTCCAAAACCCATGTAGGTTCAATTGATCAGTTATACGCGTACACAACAGTAACTAACTGTGGTAAATGTCCAATACCCATGTAGGCTCAATTGATCAGTTATACGAGTACACTACAGTAACTAAATGTGGTAAATGTCCAACACCCATGTAGGTTCAATTGATCAGTTATACGAGTACAATACAGTAACTAACTGTGGTAAATGTCCAATACCCATGTAGGCTCAATTGATCAGTTATACGAGTACACTACAGTAGCTAACTGTGGTAAATGTCCAATACCCATGTAGGTCCAATTGATCAGTTATACCAGTATACTACAGTATCTAACTGTGGTAAATGTCCAATACCCATGTAGGCTCAATTGATCAGTTATACGAGTACACTACAGTAGCTAACTGTGGTAAATGTCCAATACCCATGTAGGCTCAATTGATCAGTTATACGAGTACACTACAGTAACTAAATGTGGTAAATGTCCAACACCCATGTAGGTTCAATTGATCAGTTATACGCGTTCACTACAGTAACTAACTGTGGTAAATGTCCAACACCCATGTATGTTCAATTGATCAGTTATACGAGTACACTACACTAACTAACTGTGGTAAATGTCCAACACCCATGTAGGTTCAACTGATCAGTTATACGAATACCCTACAGTAGCTAACTGTGGTAAATGTCCAATACCCATGTAGGTCCAATTGATCAGTTATACCAGTATACTACAGTATCTAACTGTGGTAAATGTCCAATACCCATGTAGGCTCAATTGATCAGTTATACGAGTACACTACAGTAACTAAATGTGGTAAATGTCCAACACCCATGTAGGTTCAATTAATCAGTTATACGAGTACACTACAGTAACTAAATGTGGTAAATGTCCAACACCCATGTAGGTTCAACTGATCAGTTATACGAATACACTACAGTAGCTAACTGTGGTAAATGTCCAATACCCATGTAGGTTCAATAGATCAGTTATACGAGTACACTACAGTAACTAAATGTGGTAAATGTCCAACACCCATGTAGGTTCAATTAATCAGTTATACGAGTACACTACAGTAACTAAATGTGGTAAATGTCCAACACCCATGTAGGTTCAATTGATCAGTTATACAGTACACTACAGTAACTAACTGTGGTAAATGTCCAATACCCATGTAGGTTCAACTGATCAGTTATACGAATACACTACAGTAGCTAACTGTGGTAAATGTCCAATACCCATGTAGGTTCAATTGATCAGTTATACGAATACACTACAGTAACTAACTGTGGTAAATGTCCAATACCCATGTAGGTTCAGAAAAGAGTATACCAGCTGCTGTATCCGAATGCCTGTATTAGGAAACTGAAGTGGCACCAGTGCAGAAGTGGGGATAGGGATGTTTTTTCCATGTTTGTCATTAATAAGAAACCAAAACTGATCTGCTACCAACCTTGTATCCCTTTTGACCCCTATCTTTTCTTTTCTGCTCTATAGATTATCTTTTCAATGATGTCTCCATAAATGGTACTCATCTTCATGATATGGTACAACTCAAAATATGTCATTTTAAAGAGACATTTTGTCTCAAGCAGGTGTATATTGATACATGCTATAATTTTGAGCATGCAGAATCTCCCCAATGGAAATTTCAAAAAGTTGGCAAGTACATGTATGCTAAGCATAAATGTCTCGCACTGAATTACACAATGAGGTACATGTTGATAGCTGTGGTAAATGTGCTGTAATTTGATATTTGTACACTGCTGATCATAAGTTAAAGAAAATGTAGATGTCCGACAATTATTACATATTTTATCTTTGCCATATATACCAGTAATAAAATGACATTATTATAACTTATAACCCCCTTAGTTGGAACACACACATAGATGTCACATAATAAGGCAGGTAGCTGTGACTGCCAGCTTGATTAGTACATCAACAATCTCGTTAGACCTGGGCAGCTGTTAACGAGCTTGGGCTGGAGGAAGCTTCAGGCAACACAAAGCTTGAAGTTTGCAACATAATCCCTCATCACAACCTTCTTTCACAATTCTGTCAGGTTTTTTTTACACAACCCACTCAACTCCACCATTTTAAAAAAACTCTTTTTTTTTCTTTCATACATTACTTCCTAACTATAAATAACCTGGAAGCATTATACAATCACAACCAGACCTAAAGAACGAAACTAAAATTTTGAATCATGACCAATTTAACGTTTTACAAATAGGATATGTCAGTGTTGAAAAGGAAGTCGGCTAACAT
This sequence comes from Mizuhopecten yessoensis, assembly GCF_002113885.1. Classification (NCBI taxonomy): domain Eukaryota; kingdom Metazoa; phylum Mollusca; class Bivalvia; order Pectinida; family Pectinidae; genus Mizuhopecten; species Mizuhopecten yessoensis. The sequence continues at coordinate 1,046,221 of NW_018406672.1, forward strand.
GAATATATTACACCGTTGAGAATTGAAGTCATTTCTGTTAAAAGCCACAACATTCTGCAACATTTTTCTATTTATATAACTTCCTTAAGATAAAATCTACAAGCTTTTACCACCGATATAAATTACGTAGCTATGGAAATGAACCCACCTCTCACATATGTACATGAACATCATGATAATATTTACATGCTTTCAAGAAAACCAACATAAATTTGAAGAATTTTAAATTACCTTATAGATCCAAAAGTGTTTATTTTAAATTACAATTGTAGATCGATTTCTCTACATCTCAGGATAACTTGCCACCAGAATCAAAATTAAAAAATACTTGCTACAAATTAAAATATTTAGACATTGGCAGGAAACTGGTATTTTTGAATCTGCCCCATCAAAACAAAGATGCATGTTTTTGACTGCACACCAAAATAAATACGAACAAGATCTCATGTTTTGACCTGAAACAAGCATTCATTCAATACTTACATTAGAACACAATATATATCACAATATATATCGTTTTCTCATTTCAAGCAGAAGATTGATGACAAAGACCTTTTAATGTACACCGATAGTAATCTTTAGGACCACTTTATCAGTTGGAATTCATGACCCCTGAAATTGTACAAGTTTATATTGCATTGTCCCTGTAATGTAATGAGCACACGCTAATGTTTTGAAATTTATATATATGTACCAGTACATTTCAAGCTCCACCAGGTATAATAGCTATGTCATACCGACACTACAATGCTATCATTGCAATGCTATCCCGATGGTGATGGTGTCCTTAATTACTAGTACTAACAAATACACACCATCGTGATAGCGTTGTAACATTTCTAGTCTAAAGCCTGTATTTTAATGTGCTGTAAGGTGATTATATCTTGAAATGACAGGTAAAGCTAAACAAACCATGTAGAAAATGTCAAAATATTTTGTTCAAATTTATGAATAAACATTGTTATACATATATTGAAAATATTTTAGATTGATGTTTTAGTGTTATATCATAATGGGAAGAGGGAGCTGGGTGGGGATTGTAGAAAGGGGGGGGGGTGGATGGTAGGCAGGGGAGTGGGTTGGGACGGTTGGCAGGGAGGGGGAGTGGAGGGTGAATGGTACGCAGGGCGAGTGGGTTGGGGACGGGTGGCAGGGAGGGGGTGGGGTGAGATGTGGATGGTAGGCAGGGGGAGTGGGGTTGGGACGGAAGGCAGGGGGGAGCGGGATGGGGACGGTAGGGAGCGGGGTGTGGACAGTAGGCAGGGGGGAGCGGGATGGGGACGGTAGGCAGGGGGGAGCAGGATGGGGACGGTAGGCAGAGGGAGCGGGATGGGAGCAGGGGGAGTGGGGTGTGGAGGGTAAGGCTGAGGGGAGCGGGTGGGGACGGAACGCAGGGGGAAGCGGGGTCAGAAACATCGGGCTGTGAGGGAGTTCATAATCAAATAATTGACAAATACCACAGGAATGCCATAATAACTAAACCATGAACCAATGTTACCTTGCCTAGCTTTTTCTTTTGGACAGCGAATAAAGTGATTTTATTGATGCATCATCACCGATTCACTTAACATTATCATACGATATTTGAAATATTCATGTGAAGATGTTTGAATTTGCTATTATAGGAAGCTGGGAACATATAGATTTATGTTGTACTGCATGGTATAAGATGTTATAAGGAAATTATATTACAGATATTAGTCAAGCAAAATAGAAGAAATTATTTCTTCTATTTTGCTTGACTAATATCTGTAATATAAATTCCTTATAACATGCAGTATTACATTAATCCATTATGTTCCCAGTTTCCTATAACAGCAAATTCAAACATCTACACTTGAATTACAGTATCAGCATCAAGTCAGTCAACAGCATATCATGTAGAATCTGGAGAACTTTTGAAAGCAGTAATTTCTATTTTATGTACCTTACCATTGATATAAAGCACAGTGAGTGGTGCCCATTATATGTTGATGTAGAAGGTTTCAACAAATTGACACATAAGATTTCATCTCAGATCTGTATGAAAGCTCGCGCTGACAGAATTTGATAAGCTAACTGCCTTTCTAATATACCAGGCAGAAACTTAATTTATAAGTGAAGCATGCATGATAGTAAATTTATAAAAAATTATATAAATGAGAAAACGAACCAGATGATAAAACAGCAAAACATTGTAATAATTCTGTGTCGCAAGTTGACATCTTTATGAGCAATTTTGTTTAAATTGTGGCATAAATTTCACTTTCAGCTATATAATTACAATAAAACAAATACCATGCATTTCAATTATCTTCATCTTCTATTTGATTTTTTTTCTATCATTGTAATTACTGGTGAACGCTGTCTTGCTGGATAATACTACTGTGAGTATATACCAACTAAATTAATTGCACGATTTATTGCCTTTTTTTCTTTCTTATTCTTTACAGAATAATGTTTCATAAGATTTTTCAGTCCTTTTTCTACATTAAAAAACAGCAGAACAATTATGTTATCATACAAGGAAATCATTGAAGTATAAATCTCTAAAGAAGGATTCATGCTGCATCTGTGAGTTTTCAAGAGGTGGGCCTTTGATTACCATTATTGGGTTACATACATGTATTCAACTTCAAAAATATACCGAAATTCAAGTTACACTAAGAACGTAAATAAGAAACATATCTTGTATTTGTACATCGCATATTCTGTTTGAAATCAATTAAATTCAAGGTGAAAGCATATAGTTAAGATGCCCCGTAATCCTGCAATATTTCCATAGTATTTGGTCTTTTTATCTTTATTATGCTCACAATAATCAGGAAACCATATTATAGGCATTTATGGCATGTGATGATCAAAGATTATAATTTAATTTAAGTTTCAAATTATGTTCAACAACACTTAAAAGTTTCTCATATATGGAACTGTATAAACAAATGTTATAGAGCCGTAGTAGTTATCTCCCCTGGTCGATGAAAACTGTACTACAATGTACATGTATAAGTATTTATAAGCTTATTATAAATGCATACAAGACAATCTATGTTGAGATACCATAATAAAACATTATCCACCGTAAAGATGCAAGTTCTGACCTTAGTGTTCTTGAATCACAAACATCTAGTGCACAACAACCATCTCTAAATCCAGCAAAATAATAGCAAACTTTCATTATACAGTTGTAATGAATCTGAATAATTTTAAGTCAATTGGGAGCAAAATCAGGGATTTCCAGTTTACTAGTTGGACACTCTACCAAATATGCTTAATTGATGAGAAATTCTCCCTAGTAGTCGGCAGGAAGCTGTCAGTGGTTTAACCAAGGTGACATCCAATTATAAGCAGCAGAGACGTATATATACGTCTCTATACGTCTCTGTAATCATTGACTCGAAGATCTGTCAGGAAAATTCATACATCAAAACATAATTAGAGGATTTCTTACATGTATGCATAAATACGAAAAGTACAAAATGTATTTATAAATGATACGAGCTTGTATATATAGCAAGACAGACATGTATTATGTTTTTGATCTGTAAAATTTCACCATGTTTCTGACAGAAATGAGCTGTAAAGTACAATTATCAACGGTATTAGATAACATGCTTTTAATAGTGCTGGCTTAAATTCAATCAACTTCCTACTAAAACTAATTTTCATAAAAGTGCAATTTTCTACTACAGAGAGGTGTGCCTCGATTCATGTTGTTTCAATTTAACTTCTCTGGAAGTGTATATTAAGATGTATCCATGATATACACTAAAATGTTTGCACTTTACATGCATGCTTCAACAGCCTTAATTAAATTCACTTTTTTAACAATCAAAACTTACTACATTTAACGACCCTATAGCATAAAAGGAAAAAAAAACAAGAAAATCAATTAACACATTTATAAAACCATCAGTGCGTGATCGTGAAGTCCTCCGACTCAAGTTTCACAAGAGTTCTTATATTTAATGGAAATTCCATATTTGAACCTTTTCCATTAGAAAAGTTAATTGAAAATGATTTTCTTTAGAAATCACTTAATTATTAGAACTTTCTCAATCATGATAGAAATGTTCATGAAACTGGGGTCAGACTCACCTACCTGACTTGGATAAATTTCTTTACATCAAAGAAAGAAATGCAAGAAAGATGAAAATATTGTCCATTTTTTTCACTGTGGCATCTTGCTCCATTTTCCTACTCTACATAAGTTTTTGTAGAGCTGAACAAGTGGTCAGCCCACACAGATGTAGGAACTTCTGGTTTATAGGGCAGATATTAATGGATCTCTGCAAATGCCATTCACAAAAACTTTTGGCAGCTAGCTTCTAGTGAGGATCGAATGTTTTGTATATATATGATAGGTTTGTAGGCTACACACTACTATACAGTGTACCTACACAGACCAGATTTCACAACACAGAGGGGTGCCGGAAGCACAGATGGAGTGCAGAGGACAGATGATCTACATTTTTTTTATAATGATATATATCTTCTTATAAGTAATAAAATCATACAGTAAATATTCCTTAATTTTGACTATATCATTTAATGTATTATTTACTGTTATTGTCTGAACATGAAGAGAAATAAAAAGGGCCAGAACGATTCACTCTTACGGGTCACCAATTCAGTTATATCTCCTACAGCGTGGCTGCAGGTCTGGTGTATCCCATGCCACTGCATGATAACACGAAGTGACTATGTAATGAGTAGAGGGGTGGGGGCATGCAGTGATAATCCTGGAGGGGGCCTTGGGGCCATTAACCCCTCAAAACTGAAATAGACCCCATCATGGACCAATTTTCTTTCAATTTTACATATAATAAAAGGAATATAAGCGAGATGCTTCAATATTGCTTAAGATTAATGGCAATTTATAGTGACTCTTACTGACCCAATCTGGTTCTTTGATAGTTAACTCTTTCTTAATTGACAGCTGTGTGTACATGTTGATAAAGTTGTGTTAAAAGTTGTTAATGCAGTGGATGGAGAATCCCAGATAAATTTGTTATACAATATATATATATATATATATATGCATTAACTCATTCACCCCTGAAGTTTCATAATGAACTATTCCAACCTTTCAATTGGAAGAGTTCAAATGGGTATACAGGGGTGAATAAGTTACTTGTAATGAAGGTAAATTTCTTGGTCAACAAAGTAAAAAGCATAGAGGATGGAAAACCAATGCCGGAGGTACAACTGTATGGCCTAGTTCAGAATTAATCGTGACTAGGATATCTAATAAATAATTTGGGTATATATATATATACTACCAGTGATAGACGTATGGAGGAGATAAATTCAAATTCAGCACTTCTATGTTTTATCAGAGACATTTACTATAGTACAACCTTATCGGGAGATCTCCATGTGTCTGCAGCCTTGTTGGACAAACTGATAACCGTGTCAAGGTTCACTGCAAGATAACATATCTCCAAATAGTTGTTTTAAGCATACATCTACATAGGAGGCTTCCTCTACTATATTATGTTGACCTACAAAAGTAAAAAAAAAAAAGATACAGATGAAAATACAGATTATGGCCGCAAGAAATTAAAGAATAGAGACTGTGTGGGGATCAGGGTTTCCCTAGAAATTCTCATAGCTATTCATAACAAATTGATCAGTTTATATTATATTTCTGTTTGTAATAAATATAACCAGCTGGACACTATAAACTACCAGATTTATCCGGATCTTTTCCAACAAATGCTTGCTTGTGGCTTTAAATTTTGGTCAATACAGTTGTGAAACTAATTATTATCATAAAACTTTAAAAGCTTAGTATATTTTCTAAAAGAAAATTTGATTGTAAGCCACAGACTTACTATTAAACAAGATCCAACCGAAACTGGAGCTGTTACAAATGTGCCCAAAACTCTCCCTGAAGTCTCAAATAAAATATTGCAACAGTGCTGTAACATTTATGCCTGTAAGATAAGTTCTTTTTGGTGGGAAACTCGCCAAATAAATCTTCAACTTGTGGATACAAACATACCAACCAACCAGAGGCAAAGGCTGCATGCAGTCATCCTGAATTCTAAAACTTACAAGTAAGCCATTTGTCATCGAGTGACTTAAAGCAAGGAGGGTAAAATAGTAATAAAAGATGAAAATAACCTCTGCCAGGGCTTTAAATCAGGCTAGCTAGTTCACCATTTTTTATAAACTAGAACAATTGTCATCTTTCATCTACACTAGCTTGATGTACTCAAAAATGCTGTTAAAAATTGTGTCCATGCACATTTATCACATGATTCATATTAATTATAATTGTTAAAGATATTTCACAAGTTTATTTATCGGAATCATCTATATATATATATGTTAACTGAAATATATTTATTCTTAAACATTTCTACATCACAATTGAAGGATACAGAATCTTGCTTTAAATCTATTTTATTTATAACAATAAAAAAGAATAAAAACTAAAAAAAAAATCATTATGAAAATGATATATATCAATACTCTGTAAAGCAATATATGCCATATTTATGAATGTCAGTGCAGGCCATAATAAATATATATATTACATGTACTAACGTTAACTCTACTGACTTATTAGTAGCTTAGCTATATATATAGCACCTGTTGCTAGTGAACACATGTACATGTGCAGGTGGTGATTGGAGGAAAGAATCACGTACCACCCAATATATCTCCAGCGGGTGCTAAAAACCATGGAGTTATTTACCAATATTCTAATTTTGAGGTATCCCCGAAGTTTAAATCAGTTGGGTCTATCTGGAATGTTTAGAACTCTTTAAATAAACAATTCAAAGAAAACTTCAATCTCATGCATGTACCTCATATACATTGTGGGAGAATATAAGTAGAACATATATATCCTGCAGTCTTGATGTAGACTAGGTTGACAACAGTTAAACAGATTAGAGATATTATCTTTGTCGTTTTTTATGTTGAAAATGAAAGATCTAGAATTCTCTGCCAAAATCAATAGATTATAAAAAAAACTTTACACACAAGTTCTCAAAAATGTTACTTGTGCATGCACAGACACATATTACAGTATGTAATTTTTATGTAGACCGCTGTTATGCATTAGTCTAGCATTTGCTCGTTATACAAACCATGTTCATGTTTCATGTTCTTACTTATTCATGGGTCCGCTGTTTCCGCTACATCTGTGAAAAGAATGCAAAGTTTAGTCTCCAGTTAGCTTAAATGGTCTTAAATGAGGATACATCTAACAAAAATCAACCTATTAACATCCACGTTCACCATTATACATATATCGGGTTTTTTGGTAAATTATCTGTTTGATCTACCTACATGCATGCTTAATGAATCACAATCGGTTGCTATTTAAGATCGTGCACCTGTTTGACACAATTAGAATTTCGCGCCATCTGTCGACTCTATTTTATGTGTCGTCACCAATATAGTTCAACAAAAGTAGTGACGTCATATAGCAACAACACACAGCATTTTCATGGCGGCATAGCTGTATCAATAACCATAACAGCTAAAGCAGGTAGATCGTACGATATAGAATAAATGTCGATGATTCTATTATTCATGGCTAATATATAGGCACATTTTAACCCACTATAGGCATCTAGGAAGTCATTAGAGGGACCAACGCGACGAACTTGCATGACATTCACTTAATGTATCGCGAGCTGATTGTGTTTATAACGTTGGACATCAAATCATCGCCATCAGTGTACCATTTGCTTTCTTTATCACTAATGTCACATGTGTAATCGTGTTTCAATAGCGCTAGATCAATATGTTGTTACTCAAAAGCTGGCATATTTGTGTTGTGTATGTGTTCATAACTATATGGGGCACATAACTATATATATATATCAATATCATACAACATGATTTATATCGAAATTTGTGAAGTACGTACGGACGTAGGAGTAATCGAAGGATCTAAGTTGATATCATAATGTTTAGAATAGGTTAAGTTGTTAAAACACCACTATCCTAAGTGATTAATTAAATAGAATACTGTATTATAACTTTTCAATTTTGTTTTTTCCATATTGCAGGTGTCAACAATGGGTAAAAAGGTCAAAGAAGATAAGAAACCTCCTCCAGATGATGTGGTAACTATTTTTAATTTGTTCTTTGTTCTGAAACTTGTGTGCGTACTGACTATAAACTGTTGGACCTGACTGGTAGATTTTTGTTAGGTCCAACAAACACTAAATCATTACCTTATAAATGTCTTATGAATAAATATGTCAGATTTTATCGTTAAGGATATGGTTAATTGTCATTCCAGACATACCCACTTGCTTAGATATGGCGCTCATTGTCTACTTTCACTCCCGAAACCCCAATATCATAACTGAAAAAAGAATGATTGAAATAATGTATTGCATATGTTAATTATACAGACATCCAATTAAAGCATTATGAAAAAGCTGCAGGTCTATGTCCATGATGGTCTAGTGATTGTTTCCAGTACTGAGTGGTGTACCTCAAAATGTTATAATTTCTGGAACAGGCTAATAAAACAGTCATACTGGAAAAGGCAGCAAAAATGCTGCTGGATATCTATGATGTCTTACATATTTTGGTTTAGGTAAACAATCCAGAAAATATTATTATTATTTCTCTTTAGATAACCTTTCAATTTCTGTTTGGTGTTCCGTGTGTATAATACTAATAGGACTATAGGTTGATCATAGGTGACCAGATACATACATGTAGCTTATATGATCAGTTGGTGAAATCGAAGCAGTTGTCTCTAAACTGTATTATATAATAATTACCCTTTTTCACATTAAGTGAATAAGAAAAAAATTGGAAAGTATACTTTAACAAAAATTTGTTTCAGAAATGTTTTGAGGTCAAATTACATTGTGACAGTGCTGCTTATAATAATAACTGTAAAAAACTAAATATATTCCTGCATTTTTTTTCAGTTTGATGTGGTGGCCCTTGAAAGTCGTCAGGCTGGGACGGTGGTTCTGATGCTGAACAGCCCAGAAGAGGAAGTTCAGGCCAAAGCTTGCGAGGCTATTTACAAGTTTGTGGAGAAATGTAAATATACAAATTTCCCTGATCTAACATGATTGAAAACAAACACACAGAGACGTCTGGTTTTGGAATAAATTCAAAATGAATTCTCAAAGTATTTCTGAAATTACTTGTGGGGGGTTTTTTATCCTAAAAAGAACAAATGAGTGACATGGGTTCCATTGTTCATTTAGGTATAAAGTGTTTATTTTTTTCTATGAGTTCCAAATCTGAATCCATGTAAAAATAAAAGTAAATAAATAAAAAGCAGTTAAAGTTGGCAAACAGTTCAAGTTCTTTTAACAACAGTTACAACTTGCATTTTGGTGAGCTGTTATCCATGGGTTGGACACCTGGAATTGGAGGCAGTTTCCGTTTGCCCTTAAACATTATACAGATGTTTACAATAGTTGTACTCTTGTCACTGTAAAATGTTCTTGTGCTGTCAAATTTTCTTTATATATATTTGTATATAAAATGAAATAATGTAGGTTGGATAGATAATATTTAAACATTCATCACTGCTCTTAAAAAAAATAAAAGCTTAGTGCATGTTAATTGATTATAAACGTCCCCTTAGATTGGTTGATATCTTGGAACCTAGACTGATAATCTAATAACATCTTTCTTTACAGGTGACGAGAACAGGAAGCTGCTCCTAGATTTGGGGGCCGGAGATCCTTTGTTACAGCTGATGCAGAGTGAGGACAGACTTGTCCGCAGGAATGCCTGCATGGCTATGGGCTCAATGACAGCTCAGCGTAAGTTTTGACACTGATTTCTCACAAAAAGAACAATTAAAACCATTAAACCTCCAATTAGTTAACTGTATTAATATTTTTTATATTTATTGTTTACAACACATTTGAAGGAATTTTTCATATTGCAAGTAAAGTATTTTTCTTGAATTCTCAAAAAATGAGTAATTGTGATTGGTTAAGAAAATCCTTAGTTTTGAAGATGATCTTTTTTAAGAATTGTGAAAATATTTTTGACGGATTCTCTTTTTTTATTAGAAGTTACAGTAATTAAGTCAACCTTTTCTTACATAAAGAATGTCAAAATCTTAACTAATTAGTTAAAATATTAATTTCTTTTGTCAAAATATCAACTTCAGACCTGCTATCTGACCATCTCCATGAATATGGTTAGCATAACTTAGCAAGATATCAATTCTTTAATAATTAATGTTTATATTTTTGCTTGATTATCTTAAATTTTCGTGCAAATCTGCATTATAGCTGATGTACGGAAATACCTGAGGAAAAAAGACAGAAGTATCCCCATCTTTATTGCCTTGTTAGCACCAGAAGGTAGGTATTTTTGTTAAATGCATTGGGTTAGATATGAGGGAAATGAAAATTTTACTGAGACAAAGAAAATTATACTTGATGCAGAGACATAAGTATCATATCAGTCGCTGCTAAACTACATCCAGACGTGGAAAACCTACTTCTAGTGCTTACAGTATTGATTGGAAGAATGATAGGGGAAGGGGGGGGGGGGGTATATTTTTTGGGTTATAACAGTGACATAAAAAAAAATGGGATTTTTGTTGACACTTTTGGTACCATTTGCTTCTCATGAATTTATGATGCATTAGAATTATCAAGATAAGAAGTAGTTGTGAAATTCTATATAAACTCATTCACCCCTGAAGTTTCATCATGAACTATTCCAACCTTTGAATTGGAAGGGTTCAAATGTGTCTTCAGGGGTGAATGAGTTAATTGGAGAAAAAACTATCATGCAATTTTGAATGGTTTACATTATTCAAAATTTAACATATTTTATTCAATTTCAAGATAGTTTTAGGAACCTACAATTTGTACTGTATAAGAAATTGATATATATTTTTGTTTTGTGAAATGTCTACAGAAGACTCAGTATGTCACGAGTTCTCAGCCCTGGGCCTGTCCAACATGGCAACAGAATTCAGTAGCAAGTCGGCAATCTACGAAAATGGTGGAATAGAGCCACTGGTCAAATGTCTTAACTCTAATGATCCAGACGTCCAGAAAAATGGCATTGAAGCTCTCGCACAGATGATGATGGTAAGGCAAAATAGAGAAAAAAATATTGTGCATATCTGTTTTATCAGAAAGTTTTATACATATTGAAGAGTTCGTTATTATAGTAAAATAGCCATACTTCACTATTTATCAATGTTGTTAGGAAATACCTAGAGATAAAAGAAAGCAATTAAATACATTCAAGTTGATATGCATAGAAATAAACTGCCTGTGCCTGTGTGAAAACCAACAAATGATTTCAAATTATTTTTAAAACAAATTGGGTTTTTGAAATGGCCAAGAGCATAATCAATTTCACCTGTGCATCTCTGTGAATATAATTTTCTTTATCAATTGAAAACAAAATTACAATAAGAAATAGAATTTGAAGCATATGTGATTTATGTATAGTTTGAATTTTCAACAAAATAAAATTTACGTAATTCTTTGCTCAATTGTCAGGACTACCAGACACGAGCGTCCATCAAGGATGCAGAAGGGTTAGCTCCCATGTTGGACCTCCTCAAGTCAGATTTTCAAATTGTCCAGAAACTTGCACTGCTGGCATTGGACAGGGCATCACAAGACGGTAAGGTCTTAGCTATTTATCTCATTGACATGAGAGGATGCTGTCAATTTTTATTTTTCACATTATGGGCAATTTTCTGTTTTTACCTCATTACGAGTAGTTTTTTCCTCACAATGTGAAGCCATATATACGGTAGTAATCAAATGGGAAAAATAATAATTCATGTAATGGGACAGATATTGATAGATTGTAATACTAGGTAAAATATATTTTTGTATTAAACCTAGAAATGAATGCATTGTCCTTACCAAGTAATCAGAGTCTATTCATAAAAAAATTGATGATGAACAAGCAATGGATTGGTTAGTAACTGATATATTTTATATATTTTTCACTTTGTTTTCTGTTATTGAGAAAGTTTTTATCAAATTTTTTGTATAAGTCTTTGCTTACAATAAAAAAATGTTTGGAAATGGACAGAATTAGAAGTAATGAGGTTTTCTGTGAAAGCAATCCCCATCCATTTTTTCTGAAGAACCCCATAAATATTGACTATTAGACTGGCCCCTGTCTCTAGCATATTGAATTCTTCATAAAAAAATTGGACTTGCAATATAAATCACTTGGATGACGATGTCTGATTCTGAATCCTAAGTTTCAAACCAGGGTGAGATCATGATCAGCTAGCAGAAAATTGCAGCTGGAAATTTATACAAAAATTACTTAGGGGCTGGTAGCAAGTGTAAATCAACTATATACAGTAGAACTTATCAGTTTGGTTAAGCAACACCTTAATTTTCAAGACTTTTTTCTTCATATGGTTGATAATCCATATTTTGACACCGGTTCTGTGTAAAATACAGCTTTCCTAGCTATTTTAACCCTTTCACCACTGTAGACCATAATGGACTCATCCAGATCAATGCATGGAAGAGTTTACTAAAGTTACACAGGGGTGAAAGGGTTAAGTAATAACATCTATGTATTCGTAGCACAGTTAAGGGGTTATGGACAATGGTATTATAGGCATGCAACATTGGGAAATTAAGATTGACTTTTCTGTTAATTTACAGAAAGGATATGTGTGAAGTGTTTCCTAATGTCATCATTTTATAAAATGTAAAGGTCTTTGAATAACGTAGATATTGAATTATTTGTAGATTGTGTACCACTTAGTAATCAAAGTTGTATATACACACCAGACATCCTCAGGGAAATGTAGAAATACATGTACATACTTGACAGTGATTGGTTTGAAATTAAGTGGAACTTGCACCTCCTTTGAATTTATGTAATAAAATCTCTTTGCGAGAAATCATTTAAATCATCAATAACATTTCTTCTTAAGAGTTTAACTTTTAAATAAGAGATTGTCAGCGTACATGAGAACATTTGATGTTCTCATTAGTGCTTAATTATAAACTTTCTTTTTTAATTAATGATATAAAAAATTATATATTTTGAATCTTGCCCTTTAAATTGCTTTCCCAGGGGAATTAACTTCTGATTGATATAGGGTTGTCTGAGATTTCTCTCAGTTTGATGTACAAGTTGTATTAAAGTAAGTATGAAGTTTTTCAACTGTAGAATGTAAACCTGTTTTTAATGAAGCAGGTTTGTATGACCCTGTCTGGCACCCTGGGCGGGGAGGGAAAAGTGTGGGAGTCGGCTTGTTACTGATACGATATAATAAATATCGAGTGATGTCTGCACATGTGTTAACTATCCACTGTTACATGTCTGGAGTATAAAATTGTCTGAATGGGACATAAGTGTAAAGGTCTGCATTCAATTTACAGTAAAGCAGTTTACACTTGACATAAAATTAAGGGAAAAGACGAAGTATAATTTTTACAACCAAAACAGTTGTCATAAATTTTGTCAAACGTTTACCAAAAAAATGTATTTTTTCTGTTTTTGTTGCTTTTTAGCTTCTTTTGAGATATATATTCATTCACATCGTATCACTTAACTAAGAATGAGCATGTATTCTGAAAAATCTATAAAATGAAACCAAAATGAAAATTCTAAGCCCCCTCAATGTACTGGATGAAGTCTAATGGGAGTGTTGTCTTGTTAAAATCTTAACCAATCTACCATAAAATTCTATCTCCCAAAATTAAATTCAGGTGTGAACATTTTCTGTATTTTTCTATCTGCCATTGTAGCTGATAATCGTGGAGCCCTAAGGGAGTTAGAGGCCATGTCCAGACTGATAGACTTTGTGGCCAAACCCGAGCTGAATGACCTTCACGTAATGGCTGTCATGGTCCTGTCAAACCTTCTAGAGGATTTGGAAAGCTTGGAGGTAGACCTTTATTTCTTTTGAAATTGCCAATTAAATCCAATTTTGCAGTTAAAACATCAATGAATCCGGTGGTCTACCCTTTATAGCCAGGGACAGCATCGGCCACCCGTTGTTCTTCACTCATGTGTCAAGGCTGGTTGCCCGTTGTTTTTTAGTAAATGTTACACTGTAAATCATTTAAATTTCCCAGATACACCTTTTTTTTTTTTAAATTATGCTTCAAATAGCTTATTCATGAGGATTTGTATGAATCACAAAATGAACAGCAAATGTATATTGTTCCTTTAAACTTGTCTGAATAAATATCAGCAAGATATTTAATTTTTCATATATACATTGTACCTTGGTATATATATATACTCTCCTTGGAAAAGAAACACAGAAATCTAACAAACTAACTGTAAGATTTTTGTTTTGAAATACTAAAAGATTGAAAAGAGTCAGACTGATCATCTATGTCTCTAGTTGTGCCCATTAAAAAGACCCACATTTTTGTATTTTCTCACCAATCTGCTATTCCTACATTCCAGGAGGCTTAAATCAGTTATCATAATTTTTTTTAAGTTTCTACATCATTAAGTTGATACTATTCATTTAAAAGTTCACATAGGATTTGCATCATTTATTCTCTTCCCTTTACCTTAATATACTCTACAAAAAGTTTCTGTACTTCCTGTAGGAGGTAAAGGAGACTGGGGGACTTAAACGTCTGGTAGCCCTCATCACGGACCAAACCCCACCCGAGGAGGAGCCCAAGGGTGGGAAGGGCGAGAAAAAGGCCGGCTCAAGAGCTGCAAAGAAGAGTGCCAAGGATGGTAAAATAATAGCTTTTCTTTCAGTTATGATATAATCGCAGAAATGTTTTAAAAGATGTACACTTTCAGTCATTTATATCATTCAGTTAAATGTGTCATATTGGTGATGTAAAATTATCTCAATGTGAGGTTTTTATATACAAAATATTTATTTCTTAATATTTCAACGCTATGGTAGGAAAGTAGACAAAAGTTTGTGTTATTTACTTATTTATTTCTTGCAAAGGCAGTATAGAATGACTTTCTGCTTCTTAGCTAGTTTGTAGCAAGGACAACCAGCTTTCAGAAACAAATCATAGTTTTTTCGGTTGGTCTACTTTAATTATTTCATTAATTTTTATAATAATAATAATTGAAGGTTAATTCTTATATACCGCTTTATCACAACCTAGTTCGTAGGTCGTCTCAAAGCGGTTCACAAATTATAGAAACTATCTTGCCTTTATCAGTAGTTTTTAAGAATTTTATTATTCTTTAATTATTTTTGAAGATTTCAAAATGTAGCATTATAACATAAATTCGAAATTTGTTCATAATTTATCATATGCCGCATGAAAGTTTTAGAAATAAACCGTAATATCAAGTTAAGTTTTGAATACTTGTATTCCGCAGGTAAAAAGGGTGGATCAGAACCAGAAAAAGATGATACACCTCCAGGGGAAGCTATCATCCCCACCTTACCAGATGTGAAGATGAGTGCAGCCAAAGCCATCGCTAGGTCAGCCAGGAATTGTAGGTTTTGGTCATAGGGAAAACAGAGTTACCTCCCTTGTATTAATAAAAACCAGGCCAGACTTTTTTGCATTTCAGAAAGAACATGTCAGTATAGATAAAACAACACTCATGCACATATCAGGACGATAAAATTTATATTTCAATTGTGCTTTGTGACAGAATTAAAAAATCAACAGGATTGCAGGATATTGTTACTTTTGATTTTATTTTTTAATTTTTTTCAAGATTTTGAAATGTTAGCTCAAATCTTTAACCCAAGATTTTAAGTATTGTAAGTATATATTGAATCTGTCAAAACTGAAACCTCTCTATTTCTAATATGTAGTCTAATAGAAGTATGGATATGGGTTCAGTTTAGACAGGTAACCACAGGTGATAGTATAGGTTAATTTTGTGGTTGTGACCTGCAAAGATGCATGTCATTTAGCATACAGGTATGCAGTTTTCAGTATGAAATTTAATCTTTTTGTTTGCTGCAGATTTCAAGTCTTTGCCACAACTAAGATAATGCAACCAGTTGTATTAAATCTGAGTGATGTAGAACATTAACAATAAGTAGTCATTAACATTGTTATGTGGTGTTTCAGCTGAGAACAGAAAGATCTTACATGAACAGGAGGCGGAGAAGATGTTGATACACCTACTGGCCCACGAGTCTTCGGAGGTACAGACAGCGGCCGCACAGGCCCTAGCCGTCATGTCGGAGAATCTCATGTCAAAGGATTCCATCAGAGAATGGGGTAATGATCAGAAAATTTCCAGGAAAATATTATGATAAGTCCTGAAGACTTTAAAGAATCACAATTGCTCAATGAAAGTTTTTAAAAAATACAACATTTGCGGTGCTTTCACTTCATATACTTATTAAAAATCATAGTAATCCAACATTTACATTATCAAATTTGTGATGAAATGATAAAATCTTGGTGGAAGAGGATAGGGCCGAATATCAGATGCTAAACTATGCAAAAAAGTACTTACTACAAATTTCATTTCTACAGAATGTCAGAGGATGATGTAAATAGAAATATGTGTTAAATTAGAATGTTGATATTGGTGATAAACTTTCATTCTTGTAACTTGTGTATCTAAACAGTTTGTCTTTAAATCTCTGTCTTTTCAGATGGTATGCAGCCATTAATCAAACTACTCAACTCTGATAATGGAGATGTAAAAGAGGGCGCATCTCTGGCTCTGGCCAATCTCACGACCTCCAACAGTACAAACTGTCAGTACGTATCTAACACTAGCTAATTTTACGACCTCCAACAGTACTAACTGTCAGTACATATCTAACACTAGCTAATTTTACGACCTCCAACAGTACAAACTGTCATTATGTATCAAACACTAGCTAATCTTACGACTTCAAACAATACAAACTGTCAGTATGTATCTAACACTAGCTAATTTTACGACCTCCAACAATACAAACTGTCAGTATGTATCTAACACTAGCTAATCTCACGACCTCCAACAATACAGTACGCATCTAGCACTAGCTTATCTCACGACCTATAACAATACAAACTGTCAGTACGTATCTAACACTAGCTAATCTCACGACCTCCAGCAGTACAAACTGTCAGTACGTATCTAACACTAGCTAATTTTACGACCTCCAATAGTACAAACTGTCATTATGTATCAAACACTAGCTAATCTTACGACTTCAAACAGTACAAACTGTCAGTATGTATCTAACACTAGCTAATCTCACGCCCTCCAACAATACAGTACGAATCTAGCACTAGCTAATTTCACGACCTCCAACAATACAAACTGTCAGTATGTATCTAACACTAGCTAATCTCACGACCTCCAACAATACAGTACGAATCTAGCACTAGCTAATCTCACGACCTCCAACAATACAAACTGTCAGTACGTATCTAACACTAGCTAATCTCACGACTTCCAACAGTACCAACTGTCAGTACGTATCTAGCACATAGCTATTCTCACAACCTCCAACGCTACAAATACTTTAGAGCAAGGTAGCAGAGTCAGTGTCTTGAAAAATTCAGACAACATCAGAATATTCTACTGTGAAATGATATTGCCTTTTTCTAGTTAAACATTAAAGAGATCAATTCATT
Organism: Mizuhopecten yessoensis; assembly: GCF_002113885.1. Classification (NCBI taxonomy): domain Eukaryota; kingdom Metazoa; phylum Mollusca; class Bivalvia; order Pectinida; family Pectinidae; genus Mizuhopecten; species Mizuhopecten yessoensis. The sequence continues at coordinate 1,063,707 of NW_018406672.1, forward strand.
TTCAGGGAAGTCAGTAATTTTGGTGGTACAGAAACTTTGATAAACTTGTTGACCGACCCGCGGGAGGAGGCAGTGGCTAATGCAGCGTGTGTCCTCACCAACATGGCCACTGAAGAAGCTCTGCGAGTGGAAGCCCAAGGAAAAGGGGTCGTCACCACCCTTATAGAGGGCCTGAAGTCAAAGTAAGTACTTCTCAAGTTAAAGCCCAGGGAAAAGGGGTCAGCTCCACCCTTATAGAGGGTCTGAAGTCAAAGTAAGTACCACTCAAGTTAAAGCCCAAGGAAAAGGGGTCGTCACCACCCTTATAGAGGGCCTGAAGTCAAAGTAAGTACCACTCAAGTTAAAGCCCAGGGAAAAGGGGTCAGCACCACCCTTATTGAGGGCCTGAAGTCAAAGTAAGTACTACTCAAGTTAAAGCCCAGGGAAAAGGGGTCGTCACCACCCTTATTGAGGGCCTGAAGTCAAAGTAAGTACCACTCAAGTTAAAGCCCAGGGAAAAGGGGTCGGCACCACCCTTATTGAGGGCCTGAAGTCAAAGTAAGTACTACTCACATTGAGGCTCAAGGAAAAGGGGTTGTCAACCACAAAGAGGTCCAGGGGGAGGGGGTTGTCAGAATTCTCATAGAGGGCCTCAAGTCAAGTTACTGCGATATCCTGTTATATTTACACCATTTGTCCAGCAAAATGTTGGAGTTATGTTGGTATTTGACAATATATTAAGCAAGACATTGTACAGAAAGAAAGTCAAGGGGACCATGAAATATTTTGACCATGAGTGATGTGGCAAGTGAAAATAGAGGTATTTTATCAAGGCTTTACTGTAGATTTCACTGTCACTTAAATTCCTGTTAGGTACCACCCGAAAGTGCAGGGGAATTTTTTTTTTTACCACCCGGGGGGGGGTTGTCCAGTCAAGGTAGGTACTACCTCCATAAAAGGCCACAATTCCAGGTACATGTAGGAACCAGAATATGTTGGGGATTTAGGTGTTTAAGTTTTTTAGTTTATAATCATGATATGAAGTTGTGTCTCCCTTAAAAGAATTTTGATTCCACGATTTTTCCAAAAGTTATTGCCGTTTGTTCATTTCAGTATTTGAATTTTTGTCCCGAGATCTTCTCCTACATTCTTTGACGGATTTCTTTGAAACTTAGTAGGCTTAATAATCATGATATGTTGTTGTGTTTCCTTGAAAAGAATTTTGATTCAATAATTTATGCAAAAGTTATTGCCCTTTGTTCATTTCGGTATTTGATTTTTTGTCCGGAGATTTTCTCCTACATTTTCTATAGCATGTCAGTTAACCACTCTTAGAATGATGCAGATCTTATTTTATTGTAGGAAAGTATATAACACTATCATAATGGCATTCAACGGGCGTATATTGTTCCGATGCGCGGTACTCTTGTTGTTTTTACTGCGTGTCATTACCTCTCCACTATTGTGTGTTTGACAGAAACACAATGGTCCAGGCGAAGACGTCGCTGTGTATAGCCGCCTACGTGTGTGATTCAGACTCGAGAGCAGAGTTCCGAAACGCAAGTGGAATTGAACACCTAGTCATCCTTTTACATTCTGGGAACGATGAAGTGCGGCGGAATGCGTCATGGGCTATCACAGTGTGTGCCGTAGACGAACCTACGGCCACAGAAGTGTGTAAACTGGGGTAAGTATTTTAATTACCGTTTGGATGATTAAAAGATTATAAATACCATTTTATGTCGTTTCCTGATAACATTTGTTAAATACAAAAATTGACAACTCAAGTCGCACACAATACATACATATAAGAAAAAAGGATAGCAAACTAGGGTGCTACGTTTATATGAAAAAGTTTGCTTATATCCTTTAAATTTGTCATACATGCATCAAAACATTTAAGTACTGCATTTAATACAAAACTATTAGTTTATTTATTTTTGATGTCATACTTTTCCCTCTCACTTTTACAGAGGTATGGATATCCTGCAAGAAATCCAGGTGTCGGGCACCAGGAAGAATCCATTTGCGGAAGCAGCCTTGGAACGTCTCCTAGACAGCAATCTGTCTGCCAAATATGCTCTGACAGGAAACCTTAGTAAGTCCTTGTCAATTAAGTACACCCAACAAAAAAAACATTTTTTTTTTATTTATTTTAAGTCCTTATATTTATTGTCAGTTTAAGTTCACCCTCACATGAAACCTTACTGAGTCTTTATTGTCAGGTAAGTACGCCCTCACATTAGATATCAGTAAGTATATATTTTTTTCAAATAATAAGCTGTTTAATTAACTCATTCATCCCTGAAATTTTGTAATGAACTATTCCAACCTTTGAATTGGAAGAGTTCAAATGTGTCTTCATTGGTGAATGAGTTAAAAAAAAATGTTTTACAGTAAATGAGCCAAAAATTGTGAAAGTGAACACGATTGATAAAGGATGTACGTAGGGTATGTGTTATTGGGATGTGTGCTTGTACTATAGATACATACATTTTGTTACAGGTTCAACAAACCTCACAGAGAACGGTTTCTATGATGCCGGCCAGCTGAGATCCGGAAGCAAGTTCATGACACTTGTGGATTGCTGTAAACAAGAACTGAATGACAAGCGTGCCATTCTATTGGTCAATGCCAAACCAGCGTAGGTGTCTACTGCAAAATTAAAAATTTGATTGACAATTTATTTATGATATTTCAATGAATATGTCTATACTGTGCATCATACCAGGACATTATTTAATAAGTAATCAGCACTTGGTCCAGTCGGCAATACCAAGAGAATTTACCATAACTACATGTATAGCCATAATTATTCTTTTAACCTTTTCACCCTTATGCAACTTTAGTAGACTCTCTCGTGCATTGATGTTCCTGTGTCAATCCAAAATGGCTATTTGTTTCCCCAAACCTGTTTCGATAAACAGCTTACATGGTCATAATTGTATGTAATGGGAGCTGTTTATAATATGAATATTTTACCATGTATCAGCTTATTTTGGATATAGATATATTTTGCTCTTCCGGCAATTAAAGTGGTGAAATCACTTTTTTTTTTACATCTGTTTGACCACGCATGGTGGCAGACTGTACAAGAAGAAAAAAAGAGAAAATTAAAAGATAATATTTGATTTTGAACTGATTCATTTAACCTGCATTATGGAAAATAAGCTGATATTCAGTACATCATTAACTGACTTGTGTGTGATCTGTGGATTGTCTAAACATGTATTTACATTGGCTGTGTGATATGTATGGTTGATGGATATAATATCAATGATTGTATTGACCTTCTCCAAATTTCAAACAAAATGTATTCAGGACTTTGGTAGATTTTTCTTTTTTATTGACTTCAGTTATTTTAAAATTTGCTTCAGAAAGCAAATTATTTCTAAAAAGATAAAAAAAAAAAAAAAAAAAAAAAAAAAAAAACCTAAATATTTATACTAGCAAACTTTCGGAAATTTCCATGGGGTAGATTCTGCATGCTCAGAATTAAATCATAAATAAAATGTGTGTATTATACATACCCCCTAGACACAAAATAACCCTTTAAAATCATAAATGACATATTTTGAGTTGTTCTTTTAGATGAAATCATTAGATCTTAGAATATAGGAACAGTTCAACAAATTCACTGGTTGAAAACACTAAATCGAAGGGTCCAAAATTGGGAGTCTCTTTCCTAAATAGGGAGGGTCGGCAAGATGAATTCTGGAGATTCGTATGTGATTTAGGAAAGGTCTTTGGTGAAGGGTGTGTTGTGTATATATACGTGTGGTGTCATCTGTGTTCCCAGCCCGGCCGCGCAACAGTCCTTGACCCAACAGGAAGTAGAAGTCAAACAGGAGAGCTCCAAGACAAGTGTCTCCGGGAAGTCCTCTAGAACGGGACGTGAATCTAAAGCGTATGTATCAAAGAGAAGTCATGACATAAACAATTCAGTTGTATCCTCTGCTACTTCTGCCTTAATTAGAACGTTTTCTGAGGCCAGTAAATTTTAAAAATTTGCTACTGTAGATTTTATTATTAGTTAATAGATGTTTTTTTCTGTTCATTTGAATTCAAGTTTTACTGCATTCCCTGGTACAGGTCACTGCTTTGAGTAGAATAGACTTCATATAATTTACTGTTACGAAACAGATTTATCTCATCTCAGTCTTACAAGTTTTAAAAGGCCAAACTAGCATATTTTTTTGGTGGGGAAGGGATCTATTTTTTTCTTTAAATAAAATGTCAACAAAATTAAGATCAGAGCTGAACGTATTTTTTTTGGTGGGTTTGGGATCTATTTTCCTCTTGAAAAAAGACATCAACAAAGTTAAGATCAAAGCTGCATTTATTGTAATGTCAAATATTTATTTTCATATATTTTTTTTATTTTTTTTGGCCTTTTTCTTGATTATTTTGACTATTTCTAATTGATAATCACCATACACATATCAGATTCTATAATATTTTGTTGCAATATTGAGTTAATTTTTAATTTCTAGTTCGTTTATATGAAACTGTTTTATGATACTGTAGATTTAAATTACCAGGTACCTTTAATCTATTCCTAATTTGAGTTTTACTCTTATCATACAATGTCATTATCTTAATCTTATACTCAATACTGTAACTTTATATCTTTGATAGTAGAAATTTATTTTTAGCTCACCTAGCCCGAAGGGCCAAGTGAGCTTATCCCATGGTGCAGCGTCCGGCGTCCGGCGTCCGTCATCCGTCGTCCGTCAACTTTTTCCTTTAAAATGCTACTTGTCCTGAATGGCTCAGAGGATTTTGACCAAATTTGGTCAGGAGCATCATTGGCCAAAGGGTTCTCAGTTTTGTATAAACGGAGGGTATAACCCCCCTGGGGGCAGAGGGGCGGGGCCAAATAAGGGGAAAATAGGTAAATCTTTAAAAATCTTCTTCTTCTCAACCAATAGAAGGATTTTGACCAAATTTGTCCTAGAGCATCTTTGGACAAAGGAGACTCAAGTTTGTATAAACGGAGGGTGTGGCCTCTTTGGGGGCAGAGGGGCGGGGCCAAATAGGGGAAGTAGAGGATTTTTTCTCTCCTACTATACAAGTGAAGGGATTTAAACCAAATGCAGTCTGAAGCTTGGTCAGGAGCATCATTGGCCAAAGGGTTCTCAG
>NW_018406672.1:1068867-1073170 GCF_002113885.1 Mizuhopecten yessoensis
AGGGGCGGGGCCCAATAGGGGAAATAGAGGATTTTTTTTCTCCTGCTATACAAGTGAAGGGATTTTAACCAAATGCAGTCTGAAGCATGATTAGGGACAAAAGAATCAATTTTGTATAAACTGAGGTGTGTGGGCCTCCTTCTAAGGGCAGATGGGTGGGGCCCATTAGGGGAAATAGAGGAAAACATCAAATATCCTTCTCCTTTTGTACCGATGAAGGGATTTTGACCAAATTTGGTCTGGAGCATCATTGGCCAAAGGGTTCTCAGTTTTGTATGAACGGAGGGTATGGTCCCCCTGGGGGCAGAGGGACGGGGCCAAATAGGGGAAAATAGGTAAATCTTTAAAAATCTTCTCCTCAACCAATTGAAGGATTTTGACCAAATTTGTCCTAGAGCATCTTTGGACAAAGGAGACTCAAGTTTGTATAAACGGAGGGTGTGGGCCTTCTGGCGGCATAGGAGCGGGGCCCAATAGGGGAAATAGAGGATTTTTTTTCTCCTACTATACAAGTGAAGGGATTTAAACCAAATGCAGTCTGAAGCATGCTTAGGGAGAAAAGAATCAATTTTGTTTAAACTGAGGTGTGTGGATTCCCCTTCTTTGGGGCAGATTAGTGGGGCCCATTAGGGGAAATAGAGGAAAACATTAAAGATCCTTCTCCTTCTGTACCGTTGAAGGGATTTTAACCTAACCAAACTTGTTTTAGAGAATCTTTGGGCAAAGGGAATTGAATATTTATAAATGGAAGATGCAACTTTGTTACTTGTACTCCTTTGATAAACCTGAATGGTACTCAGCAGGTTTTAAATTGAAAAATAAAATACCAGGTGAGCTATTAAGGCCCCTGGGCCTCTTGTTATTTTTAGCTGTACTCAATAACACACTTCACAATCAAGGAAAACACAATACCTTAGCTATGTTCATGTCTTGATAGAAATTTTGGAGATTTGCCAAGGTATTATAACTCTAGCTCTATATATTCAATGATTAATAATATACCCAATACTCTGAACTGTAACAAATACGTGTTACATGAAAACATTGGATCCGTCAGGTGACAATACCTCGGTAATAATACCTGAATTCAATGTCCTTCGTTTCATTTGCAAAGTCACTTTTCAAGGTCCCCTTTTTTCAAAAATTCTGGAACCCCTTTATAATGTCAGTTTCTGGTGGTGGCAGTATAACAAGGGTTTCCTGTAGATATTTTGACTGACATTATACAATGTCCAATCCTATGTGTTTTCATTTTAAGACATGTTATTGTGTTATTATATATTTGATTTATATGGAATAACTAAGGCCAACAGCATATTTATACAAATGAAACAGATTTTATGTAGGTTCTCTATACATGTTTGCCATCATATAGATATACAATTGTAGGTAATTTATGTTTCATTTACTATGATTATACATCAATATTTCAATAGTTACTTTATACTTAGTCCTTACTGTAGACTATGGTGACAACTAGAACTACAGCACACATAAATGTGCTAATATTAGATATACAATTGTAGGTAATTTTATGTTTCATTTACTATGATTATACATTAATATTTCAATAGTTACTACTTAGTCCTAACTGTAGACTTTGATGACAACTACAGCACACCTTAATGTGCTAATATTATATGAGCGACGTCTATTAGGTATTATAGTAAATAGTAAATTTTAAGTGTTGTATTGTCCTGTTCTAGTATCTGTGGACTTGCTGTGCCTCACTGATACACTTTCTGGTTACTGACAATACAATATGTACTCCACTGGTTGTTTCCTGTTTAATTTATTGATAAAAAATGAATACTAATCTTTTTTGAAAAATTCTTTTTCAAAATAATATTATGCATATATCTATGTAAATTGTGTATGCATAGTAACTGTATGGATCTATAAATGTGTGGAAATATAAATTCAAAAAAAAAATAAAAAAAAATGTTTTAAACCAAAATATTTATTTTTATCAAGTAAAAATGCTTACACACAAGCAGAAAGTTTATTTTTACTCTCGATATAAACAACTTCGCCCATGATTTTAATTTTATTTTCATTGACAATTAGACAAATATCAAGGTCATCCAATACAAGATGATTTAAATTACAATAATTGCCATTTCTTCTGGTTCGTTGATGGTCAGCAGTGGTCAACATGTATCTAAAAATAACCAGTGGAGTATCTGATAAACTGAACAACAAATGTATTGGGCGAGGTTTTACATTTGGTATTTTTGTCCAATCACTAACTGCCGTTCCATTTCCTGCTTCCAGTGCATCACCTCCGTAAGTAGCACATTAATCTGTTGTGTGTGCCTTTTATTTCTGCTCCCCTTGTCGTACGCCCATATAAGGCTTGCTGCCCTACCCCCCATACCCCTCCCCATGGGAATGACCTATTAATAAATTTTGCCTCATGTTGCAGCATGCAAGGAGACCATTTTACTTATAAATGCATGAAATTTTAATGTTGTTTTTGTTTTTCAGCATTTAATTTTGCCATTTTCACCTTTGTCACTTTTCATGTGAAAAATTCTTTGACCATCTTTTGTAATATTGAATTTGTTTTATACCAGATAAACCATTTCTGTGGGCTGGGAGGGACTGATGGAACAATGGCTATTTAATTACCGTACCTAAGAGTATCTGTTCAATAAAAATGTCAGACATTGAAATGGTAATACCTTGTTCTGGAGTTTCGTTTTCACCCAAGAAAAGTGGGAAGGCCCGGAGTTCTTGTTAGGTTTTGTAGGCCACTTCTATATTGCATGCTATTGTCTTGTGACAGATTCAGTGTTTGGCGTTAAGACCTTGTGATTTAGATATCGAGAAATGAATTTAAAAATTCTGTGAATGATTGATTTGTATGTTTTTCTTTCTATCTTCTTTGAAATTTTTAGTGTTGTTGTTTGCTTAAAACATCTATTAAATTTTTAGTTTTGTCTAAATCTTTGATTATTCATTAAAAATAAAAATACAGATTTGTTTTTAAAAATGATTTGAAAATAAATTAAATAAGTTCTTTCATAGATATTCATAAAATGATATTTTTTCCCCCCAATTTCTCCATTAATTTTTGTATTATTGTTTGTTGTAGATATTCTGGGTATATTTTTTGTTCCTTCCATTATTAACACTTAGGTGTGCTACTATTTAAGGACAAGGGGTGTTGTGACGACTCCCTGCTGCCTCAGTATATTCCGCACCCTGTCAGAGCATGCAAACACTGTACTAATGAATTCTCCTATTTGTAACAAGGATGCATTTCTTTCATGGATGAAAGCATCCCATTTTTTAACTCATTCACCCCTGGAATCTCATAATGAACTATTCCAACCTTTGAATTGGAAGAGTTCAAATGTGTCTTTAGGGGTGAATGAGTTAATAAGGATGCTATCATCCCTATTTTCAAGGAGGTCAAAGGTTTTTGCGTGAATGAAATCATTCAATTTTGTTACAAAATAAGGAATTTTTTTTTCTTTTTTTTTCTCCTTGATGAAATAAACCCATTTTTTAACAATTGTGTCATATTTTGCATGGTTAGGTAATAATTCCTTCTGAATTAAAATGGAAATGCGGTTGTGTTTTATAACAGTGACCAAGATGTGAATTTGAATATGCAAATATTATACTCATGAATATGCATGTGATCTGAAAGTTGCCCCCTGCATGATGGTGTTCATAATTAACATTAAATTTACATAATATATATATATGTACAGATGTACCATGCACTGATCTGGTAGCAGATCAAAGCTTCCACATATTACACACACATGTACTATACACAGCGATATATATACAGTCTGAAATGTATGGACCTGAATTTCATCCATTTCTACTTCCTATTTTAAGGATTTTCGCCTAATATGGATTATTGTCCAATTACACGTGTAAAATCTAGTGATGCCCAGTAAAAATTGTAAAAAAAAAATGAATGTTTAAAATTAAAACATTATGTTGGAAATATAGTTTGTGAAACCGGGAACACTTAAAAGTAAAAGATTGAAAGAAAACAACTGCCCCTGACCCAAATTTAAGATTATTAGAAATGGCATTGATGTCAATGTTCAAACATAAAGAACACCACTTTTTCTACAATCACTAGCCCTCCACCGCTGGGTCATGGATCCGAGGCCTACAAGGAGTAGTCACTAAACCTGCAAAACCTGGCACCCTCTTTAATTACCATAGCTGTAAATAGAACATAAAACACAAACAAACCAAAAATTCACAAAATACATCATAAATCTAAGTCATATTATTGTATTAGGTATAAGAAGTCTTTAAATCTATATTGGGG
>NW_018406672.1:1073229-1238881 GCF_002113885.1 Mizuhopecten yessoensis
GGGGGGGGGCATTTAGTAAATATCATGTCTTATATGATAACTACTTTCAGAAGCATGGAAGTAAATAGTTGTAGGGACAAACTAGGACTTAACGTTTCAAGGAGGTGCTACCTGGAAAAGTTTTGATATGGGAAAATCAGTGTTTGAGCTGCAACGTATGACACAAGGCATCATCTATTGGACTGCTTAAATCAATTTTGCATGATTTCATAACAAAGATTTCTAACCAAAAACCCGGTAATATTTACAGGGATGATGCCAGCTCTCCGTTGTAAGTCAATTAACATTCGTGTTGATGTAACCAAATTTTGTCGTCGTGACTTGTTGCCGTGGCGATTAGTTTCCTAATGTATATAGCTCCGTGTTTTAGAGTGTTAAGTCTGTGAAGGTGACTAGTATTTGAATGTTAGAAATAGTTAACACGAAAGTTTGAATTAACACAAACAAGCTTTTTACAGAATGAACGTATAAACATTTATGTTCTAATTAAATTTGATGCAATGTACTATGTAATCTGTCTCATTCCCATGTGTTACACACACCTTGGCAAAATGTTTGCTTTTTCTGTTGGTGAAAAGGGCTTTTTTTGTAATTTTATAATTCGTAGGATCCAAATTAGCTGGTGTAAGTGGTTAAATTGATGGAGAGAAACATGAAGTGTTTAGTTTCTTCACTAGTTATTGTTATCTAGTTGTATTGAGATATAAAATCACCAAACTATTTTTTTTTTTTTTCAATTTTTAAATAGTAACTTTTAATTAAAATTACTGAAAAATTAGAAATTAAAAGTTGTTTTTATTTAAGATAATAAAAACAAAATGTAATGGAAAGAAAAAAAATTATGTATAAAAAAAATGATGATGTCCATTATGGGTATATTTCATATGTCTTCAAATTTAACACATCCCTGGCATGAATTTCCTTTTCTATGTATCAGCATCTAAAATAAGGAAATTAAGCAGCTGTTCGGAACAATAGATTGTTATTGGTAATATTCATCCATTTACCTCAGAAATCTTGGTGCCTGAAATTGTTGATTTAGTCGTTTGCTGTATTTTAATAAAAAAAAAAAAAAATCAAGCCAGTAAAGACATGCAGAAAAAAACATGTTGAAATTAGCAGCTTACCTGTTTTTATGTTGTATTGTAAAGTAATGGTGATGGTATGTAATAACTTGATTGCTTTCTAATCCTGATATACAGCACAGCCCTAGCATGGCTGTATATAATTGTACTCTTAATTTTCTCTCATTCCTGTGGGTATATGACAACAATCTAGGGTAAGGAAAGGGTGCAAGAAATTTCTATCTTACACCCCATTTCACGCGAAGGTGTGTGTCACATCATTTTTCCCCCATTGTGACGTCACACACCTTCGCGTGAAATGGGGTGTAAGACATCACAATGGGAAAACAATGACATGACATCACAAAATCTGAAACATTCGAGTCCGCGATGCCAAAATTGGGACACCTTTTTCTGGTTTCTAAACTTAAATTCTATAGACTGGAATGAGAGAAAAATACTCTTTCGTGTACAGGGGTGTAGGATAGGAAAATTCCTTCCTCAGGATTTTCTGATTGGTACAAAACCTTCCGCAATCCTGGGGTTTTACCCAATTAGAAAACTCCTGGGGGAATTTCCCTATCCTTCAGTACCCCTGGGCATGAAAGAGTCTTAGGTTGGTATAATAAACAGAGTCGTTAAGTGTTTTAATGGCTATATAAGGGGTAAGACAGTAAACGTTTGGTCACACAGAAAACTGAGGTATAGATTTTCGAGTGAACCACTAGTTAGTGTTTAATGTATAGGGATAGTGTTTGATTGGACAGTATTCAATTGTTCTAGATTTACATGTATACTGAAATTTCATCGATCTATACACTTGGTTAATCAGAGAAATCCATTTTGGGATGCTTTTAATTGAAACTGAATTACTTTCCGCGACATTCAGGCCGATTCTATTTTTCGTTTCTTCAAAAAACTTGTAATTTTGAATATTTTGTGGGGAACAAAAGTTTTGGTATTTATGAAATTTTGTTGCATTCTTATGGTTTATATGACATGTTTTTTAACATTAGATATATGTGTTACATGTAATTGATTGTCCTAGGTTGTACTTCAGGCAGTGTATGTATCAAATATGTCCAAACACTCTACAGTTTTCTATATATGTATTTGCTAATTTTGATAAATTCCAAAATTGTTTTTATATATGTTTGTTTGTTATGGTGATTCGTTTCTATTGCCAAGTTGCATGCACCAAATTTAGATGTCAGTATACCCTGTAAATGTCTGGGAACTTGTAGCAATTGAACGTTAGTTGGCGTGATTGAGTTCAGATGAAAAGGCACTACTATGTTAACCACGAGTTCAAGATTCTATTCCTCAATTTGGTTTTACCGTAATAGTGCATTTAGGAACACATGCTTAAACTTTCTAAGGCCCAGAGTTCTTAGAAAAAAAGTGAATGAATATGCAAATACTTTTTTTGTTTTTGAGAAATTTGGACTAGCTAGTTAACATGAAAGCATACTGGTAAAGCTTCAAAGTTATTCCTATGTATGGTGTATGATGTACTGGTTATATACATCTTTTGTAAGATATTATAAGTAACATAATTTAAGGGGATGCCTCTAACCTAGGGTTGCCCTCTGGTTTACACAGGAAGAGTCGGTCCCAGCGAGACAAAGAGGAGAAACAACGCGAGGAAGAGATGCAGGCACAGTTACTGAAGGAGGCTATGTCACAGGGTGGCAGGGATAGCAAGCCCTTCGAATCTCCCTCGGACCCCACTCTACTCAAATACATGGAAGAGGTGATTGAGAAAATCCAGCCGATACCCTCTCTCCACGAGCAGGTCATCACTCTGGCAAGGTAAGGGGTCACTGTGACATGTTCTTTCTCACAAAATAATCTGCTGTTCACATGAAATCTAACATGATATTTTTGGGTGGTGGAGTAGAGCAGTGGATAACACACTCACCTTTCACCAAGGTGTTCAGGGTATTTGATTCCACCCGCGGACGTGAAAAGATATGGGGTCACCTGCTTGACCATGTTTTTCTCCCTGGACACTCTGGTTTCCTTCCACATTGAGACCCCCATGCTCACTAAAATACGGACCAACAAGAGTGAATTATATAAGTTGAATAATTTATATAACATGATTTTTGAAGATAAAAAATATTTATACCAGTCACCGAGTGCGTGGGTTGCAGCCTCATTGTAGAAAGAAGGGCAATTTACCTAGTAGAAGTGCTTTTCCAACATAGTTAAATGATCCAATCTGTTTGTACCAGGTTTGTAGCAGACAAGATGGGAGGCCCTATAGAGAAGGGACAACTCACAAATTTCAGCTGGGAACTACCAATTGGTCAGATTAAATTTGAGCTGAAATCCAACGTTGTCCCTATTGGCAAGATCAAGACTGGTATACACATCCACCGAGCTCTGCTCTTCAAGGTAATTAAGACAGACACAGCCTTAACTCATTCACCCCTGAAACTTCATAATGAACTATTCCAACCTCTGAATTGGAAGGGTTCAAATGTGTCGTCAGGGGTGAATGAGTTCATGTGATCTTGGATGAAGCAACATCACAGAATTATGCTTTGCATTGTTGCATGACAAGAATATTTTCGACATGTTCTGAAGAATTGTTTCAATTAATTTAATGTTTATTTGTGAATTGGTTTAATTGACTGTTGAGTTTGAATTGAGTATCTCTAGAATTGTCCTTGTCTAAATGAGATTTGTGTGAAATTTTCTTGGGTAATAACAGGAATTTTCATTGATATCTATGTTCCTGGTTTTAACATCAACAAATATTTGTGAGACTGATATTTCTCAATCATTAAATTATTTTAGGAATTTAGAGTATTTGAAACATGTAGATCCATCAATATTTTTCTTGTTTTTCTACCCTGCTAGACCCTAGCCGACCAGATTGCTGTTCCCTGTACACTGACCAGAGGAGAGTACAATCGAGCCTGGAACGAGATCATGCTGCCCGATAGTGACCCAACAGTAAGTAAACAGACGCTGTGGCTGGAAAGTATTTTCATACAAAAATTGTATTTAAGTTTGAAACCCTTGAATTTTTTAACCAATTCAAATCACTTGTGTGGATGAGTATTCCGTCTTTGCGTATTGCAGAGTTATCTTTTCTTGTGAACAGGTATGTCACCTCATTGGTTTGTGTGAGAAAATTAAGTCGTTTTCTCAAAAATTGATGATGTTACTCACAAAAACAAATGACACAACAATCAATACCTGCTCACAAGAGAAGATAATTCTGCAATACGCAAAGACGGAATATATCCGTAAGTGATTCACAGATGCTGGGAATTCTCTCCCTTTCTGAGGTTTCTTACTACTGTTTTCTTAGCCTAGATACAGTATATATTTGAATTGTTGAATTTTAAAAAGAAAAGAAAACTATTTTCATTAAAAAAAAAATTCAGTAATTGAAAATAAAAGTTTTCAACATAACTCAAAAATATTTTTGCTAATAAACAGTTTGACTTCATATAATTATATAGAAATAATGTAAAAGTAGTAATTTTCGAATGTGGAAATATTTGTATATTAATGTACGTAACTCTTGAAACTGATCTTGGTGTGGACATTTTTGTGTTGGCAATGGTTTTCTGAGATGATTATGTTGCATATAGCGATTGTCTGTATTATCTGTAAATAAATATAGATATTTTTACCATAATTTACTCACCGCGAAGAAATGTGGGAATTTCCATACCGCAGGAATTTAACATTTACAGTATTTACTGAGTACATATGCAATTGCTATCAATTTTACTGATTCAAAAGGGTGTACTCATACTATGATATGAAAAATATGAAGCTTAATTGCTATCAGGAAGAAAGTACCTTGTCTTTTAAATTATCTCCTTTTACTTTGAATTTACAGCCGGGTGCCCCGAAGTTTCCGCCACTAGCTTACATAGTAGATCTGATACACGATCCTGGACATCTAATGAAATCTGATTCTCCGGAGGCCATCACGTACAGAAAGTTATAGTGGACAAAGTAAACAATAATGTAAACAAACATGGGACATCGGTCATTGTAAACATCAACATTCATACAATGAAACACCTGAGTCCTTGGAGAACGACATCTTTTTTTCCAAGAAGACAGTTTTAGCAGCAATATCTGTGATACAATAATGTACATAATTCACACTTGAATTATCTGACTATATCTGCTGAAATTAAGCTATATTGTTGAATCAACAGGCACATTAAACAAAAAAATATTGTATAATATGTGAATATTCAAGATTTAAATATTCATAAAACGGATAATTTTAATGATGCCAACCTTCAACTGTACACCTGCTTTCTAAGAATTGTATTTACACACAAATCATTGTTATATTTTCTACAAAAATTGGTGTACATTGCTTATATGTAAATAAATTATTGTATGTACATGTAAATGTATTTATTTTGTGAATGAAAGATGTATCATTGTACAACAATTAAAACTACATGTATTTATTATTTGTATCAATGGTGATTTTTTTAGTAAGAGTTATTTCCCTTTAAACACAGGCAGACGGATAAATATTTTTAAGGGTGATCTGTTTATTATGACAAAACCATACGCCATTGGTATGCCTTTACCATATTTTTTAAACCATTTCTTTTATGGAACAGTAAGGTCTAGAGTTATGATTTATGGTCTGTAGATTTACAAAGTGGAGAGTGATTTTGAATCATTTTTCAGGATCAGTCACAGAACAAATATGTTAAAAACCTTCAAATATCTTCTTCCATAAAGCCCTGTGACCTAGAGTCATAATTTTCCCCCTGAAGCTTGTTCACAAGTTGTGATTGCAGATTGTATAGTGTGCGTTAATGTTCGCTGTCAGTGTCATGGTTAACCCTTTCACCACTGTAGACCATACTGGACTCATCCAGATCAATGCATGGGAGAGTTTACTAAAGTTGCATAGGGGTGAAAGGGTTAATTTAACCTCATTGCCGAGGGTGACGTAACCAAAAGTTCAACTGCGGCGAAAAATCATCTGAATACAATATTAATAATAAATGGGCATGAGGCTTCACATCAGCCTTTAAAAATCCTTCTCAGATGATTCCACATCATTAAGCATTTTGAGAAAACATGTCTAAATAAAATTGTGTTGGCAACAAAATTCCACCTTAAACATAAAATGTGCACTGTGAACTTACTAAAACGCTCTGATGGTGATAATTGACAAGATTCACCACTGACTTGTATTTTGTCAGTAGAAGGAGATACAGACATGCGAGGCGGTTGATACAAAATGAAGGCTGAAGTTTCTCCTTCCATGATTACCATTGTTTTCAGAGATCTCCCAAGTGCTACATTGTATATCCAGAACTTCGGTATTTTAACTCATTCACCCCTGAAATTTCATAATGAACTATTCCAACGTTTGAATTGGAGGTGTTCAAATGTATCTACAGGGGTGAATGAGTTAATGTGAAATTAGGGGAAAACTTACCTTTTTTATCCATAAATTGCGTAAACTGAATTTCCTACACAGATTTATGTGTTTTTTCCTGAATTAATCATGTCACTATCTGGAGAAGTGATTCCCTTAAAACTTGTCCAGGTAATCCTTGAATATGTTATATAAGACCAGAATATTACCCATCGGGGGAATAACGTTATCACCAGCAAGCTAAAGCTTATCATGATAGACCTTTATATTTTAGTGTCTAGAACACGAACATTATGACAAATGCAACAAAAATAATTGGGGATAACAAGTTTAATCTAGTTGACTGTCAGTAGAATCGTTTTGGTTTGGGTGAAATGTTATTTTTTAGGGGAATGGGATTAAGTGGAAAAAATGTGTTCTAAAGCTTCAAACAAGGTCAAAATATTTTTATTAACTTTTTCCCACAAGTTACAAACACAGAAAAAAACCCTCACACAACTGTACTAGGAGGAAACTAGCTATGACGCAAATACTGTATATATTTTAAATGTTAATATTTAACTTTTACCAAAATAACGTTTTCTACTTTGATTCAATGGAACTTTGACCTTTTATAATTCCCAATGGTCCAATTTGATGGGAAAAAAACTCTGATAATGAAGACAATGTCAAAATACATCAGGTACTTTTATCATTTATATTCCTTTATTGAACATGGATCCTGGTGAGAACAAATTCCAAAATCCTTACCTAGGTCGTGCTTATGACAACATACATGTACATTTTTAGCTCACCTGGCCCGAAGGGCCAAGTGAGCTTATGGCATGGTGCGGCGTCCGTCGTCCGTCCGGCATCAACTTTTTACTTTAAACAACTTCTCAGTAACCAAAAGGCCTAGGGTAATGATATTTGGCCAGAAGCATGCTTGTATGAAGGACTACCAAGTTTGTTCAAATAAATGACCTTGACGCATCTCCAAGGTCACAAGGGTCAAATATGTTAAAAACATTTAAACAACTTCTTCTGAATAACCAAGAGGCCTAGGATGATGATATTTGGCCAGTAACATGCTTGAACTAAGGGCTTCCAAGTTTGTTCAAATAAATGACCTTGCCTTATATTCAAGGTCACAGGGGTCAAATATGTTAAAATCTTTTAAACAACTTCTTCTGAATAACCGAGAGGCCTAGGGTGATGATATTTGGCCAGTAACATGCCTGGATGAAGGACTACCAAGTTTGTTCAAATAAATGACCTTGACGCATATCCAAGGTCACAAGGGTCAAATATGTTAAAAACATTTAAACAACTTCTTCTGAATAACCAAGAGGCCTAGGTTGATTATAGTTGGCCAGTAACATGCTGGGATGAAGGGCTACCAATTTTGTTCAAATAAATTACCTTGACCCATTTTCAAGGTCACAGGAGTCAAATATGTTTAAAACCTTTAAACGACTTTTTCTGAATAACCGATAGGCCTAGGGTGATGATATTTGGCTAGTAGCATGTTGGGATGAAGGGCTATAAAGTTTGTTCAAATTAATGACCTTCAATTTTTTTCAAATTCACAGGGTCAAATATATTCTTAACTTTTACCCAACTTCTTATGAATAACCAAGAGGCCTAGGTTGATTATAGTTGGCCAGTAACATGCTGGGATGAAGGGCTATAAAGTTTGTTCAAATGAATGACCTTCAATTTTTTTCAAAGTCACAGGGTCAAATATATTCTTAACTTTTAACCAACTTCTTATGAATAACCAAGAGGCCTAGGATAATGCCAGTAACATTCTGAGATGAAGGACTACCAAGTTCAAATGAATGACCTTGACATATATATTTTAAGGTCACAGGGGTCAAATATGTTCAAAACCATTGAATGACTTCTTCTTAATAAGCAAAAGGCCAAGGGTGATGATATTTGGCCATTAACATGCTGGGATGAAGGACTACCAAGTGAATGACCTTCGCGCATATTCAAGGTCACAGTGGTCAATATGTTTAAATCTTAAAATGATTTGTTCTGTATAACCAAAAGGTGGAGGGTAATGATATTTTTCCAGAAGCATGCTGGGTTGGAAGACTATAAACTCTGTTCAACCTAATATTATAATGTCCTTGTTCGACATTCAAGGTCACAGGTGTCATATGTTTAAATCTTTTAATAGGTTCCTATGAATGAAACACTGATATTTTGCCTGTAACTGTATTTTAGTCCACTTTTAAGATTACAAGTGTGAGCTGATTAATACCAGGTGAGCGATGCAGGCCCAGTGGGCCTCTTGTTATTTCACCACAAACAATTAACTCTAACTAAGATATTTTAGAGTAAGCAATTTACGCCATTTCCGTCTATTCTATTGGTTCTTAATGGATCAATATTGGGAAAAGTGTTGACCTATTTCAGAACTGAGTTGAACAGACCGTGAACAGACCGAAATTTCCCGAAGACACTAACGTTCGTGGAAGAGTATCACAATTAAGCATCTCCTTCAGACACATCAAGTTCAAAGGAAGCGAAGAAAAGAAAACGATATCACAATTTCAGTATCCTCTTAGGATACGACATTTTCAAGGGGAAGGAAAAACTATTTTTTCTGGTATGGTAACATGACACTGAAGCAAGAGAAGAAAGTATTACAGTTTTCGTATTCTCTGCCGACACATCAACTTCAATGGAAAGAAAACTTTCATTCTTTTCAAATCTCTATTGGGCACTGGGCAAAGAAAAGAAGAAGAAAACACATTTTTTTTTAGGATCCCGTGTGGACAATCTTATTTTAAAGAATAGCGAAAGGACATTTAGTTCCGAAATGCCCGGAGTAGCTGGGTAAAATCTACCGATTAATGAGAAATAGGAATTGGCTAAAAGAGAGAGGTAAGATTATACCATTTTTATCACGACATAAAACCACTTCACATTATAACCACACCAATTACAAAAGAGGAGAATGCCAACGGTCTATATCGATTTTAAATCAGTATTTTAATCTTTGCCAAAATGACGTTTCATATTTTGACTGAATGGAACTTTAGCGCATAGGTTGAAATTCTTTTATAAATGGTTGTGCTGAGAAATTTAAATATTCAACTAAAGCAGGTGCTTCGTCAAATATGTTCATATTTGTTTTTTAATTTTGGGTTCTAAATATGTATAACATATTATACAATTATGAACCTTTGTGCTGGTTGGTGAATATGATGTGATGTGAACCTGAAAACATGATATTAACCGAGGTAAATGTTGGATTCAGGGTTGAATCCAATAGTTCAGCATCATTGCTTTCGAAGACATCATCAAGGTTATTTTTCTTAAGAACAGCACAATATAGTATGTGTACGGTCCCATTTATGGGTGTCACGACTGCAATTCAAATGAAAACCCCTTAGGCAATGCTACCATGAAAAAGATCAGCCGCAAAAAAAGTTAAATTTTGACCTCTGTCAATTATACTACTTTTTTATTTTGAAGGTAGTACCTATCAATACCTATTTCATTCTGCGAATTCTACACTTTGTCTTTTGTAATGACAGAGGGTCAATTTTGAAAGCTGTGATAAAGAAGATATTAAACACATCATAGGTCATTTTTATGCGTGGACCTCCAGGATCCCGATGAAGACAAAATGGGAAATACTTTCTTATGTCGGGATTATATGACTGTAGTAGACCTGTGGCAAAACAAAAACTACCATACTGATCACTGTTATTGCATCTCAATTACTCATTTTTTTTCATACCACGTTACTAAGTTAGTCTCGTTCAACAAGACTCTTGTTGTTGTCAGCGCAAGCTACGCCGAACAGGGAATTACAACTGATCATCATCAAGCGTCTGGTTGAACGAGACTAGTTACCTAGTTAGTCTTTTTAGAATGAGCTGAAAATTATAAGAAAATAAGTCGAAGAGACCGAAGTTATGTATTTTTTACTAAAGCTATTTAGTCAAATTTAAACCAGGCAAACAAGAAATATAATTAATATAAATTTGTCTTTAAGTTTAAACCATATTGTATTTCATAATATGTCATTTGGATACACTAAACCAAAGGAAAGAAAACGATTACATTTTCGTATCCTCTATTGACTCTATAGAGTCAAGGGAAAACGATACATTTGAATTTTAACAATCCATTTTGACGCATCAAGTTCAATGATGAATCAATCAGCTACAAACTGCCTGCTTCAGTATTGTAGAGGTTTGATAGGGGGATTTCTTCAAACTTGGACGGAGTACTTTTACGACCGGTAAACTTATTAATAAGCGCACTCCTTCAACTTTTTGAGGTAGACTAAGAGGTGTACATGTAGTTATCGGAGACAGATGCGCTAATGTTGAGTTTGTCGCAAGAATATAATTCATTTAGGACGAGACTACAACTTACCAAGGGAGTCGTTTCAACAACGGCACGGTCCTTAGACGTCTCATTTCAGTGTCTGCGAATTTCGAAGCCGAGCATTTTAACTTTTGTCTGGCTGAAGGAGGAATGGGATTTAGGGAAAGTCAGTACGATAAAGACATGACGGCGGTAAAACAGTTTGTGTTCATATTTTTTACAAGTTCTTAAGCCATAACACGACTTTGACACGCAGCCATACCAGAGGGAGTCTGACAAAGAGAACGTCAAGGGCTTATATCTTTTAAATTTCATTGTCTCAGCTTTGTCAAAGCGTTTTGTATTGTGAAGATGTGTTTTTCTTTTATAAATGATTGCATATACGTCCTATAAACAGCAAAAACGGGAATATCTGGCGACAGCTGCCCCACGTAGGTCTCGAACCTGCAAACTAAAGCAAATGATTCGTATGACTCTTTACATACAGAACCATGTTGTGCAACATATTGGTACGACCTCAACCATGTAACAAATAAAATACCAATATATTATAAACTTTATTGATGTTACAACAAATATGGAACAAGTTTGCAAACCCTGTATTAATCACCCTTGTTCGCCCAGACGTTAACCCGCAGGGGTCTTAATGTGGGAGGAAGCCGGAGTACCCGGGGCGTGCAGGTGACCCCAAACCTTTTCACGTCCGATCGGGGAATCGAACCCGGGCTGCCTTGGTGAAAGGCAAGTGCGCTATCCTCTGCACCACCCGACCACACTCTCAGGAAATTGCGAACTTGTTTCACCTATTGTTAGATGAAATCTAAGAGAGAGAGCGAAAAAAACATACATGTATCTTCTCTTTGATAGACAATTGTAAAGGAAAAGTGAAAAAAATACAAGTATCGTATTTCCTTTATATATATACTGAGGCTTAAGGGAAGAAGAATATACAATTACGGTATCCCAATATTGATACACTCAGACAAAGGCAAAGAGAGGAAAATATTCTATAGGTATTGATAAACCTATACATGTCCTCTATCGGCGCCCATAGCAAATACACCAAACAATCACAGAAACAGCATTCTAACACTATTTTTTTAAAGGAAATGGTGAACTATCAGAAAAATTAAGCCAAAACCTTAACCTTAAATTTTTTGCCATGACAGTTAAGCCCAAAATATGTCAAAATGTCAATACGTCAAAAATTCCAATCAATGAATAAATTCTTTTCTTAAGTGAATAGTGAGATATTTCAAGACTATTAACATTTTCATCTTCAAATTCGAGCCAAAAATGTTAGATAAAAAATACGTCGAAAATTTACAGAAAAGAAACCTAATTTCATAAAACAGCAATAATGCAAGAACCTCCGGCACTATTATTAACCGAATGTTGAGCCTTTTCACAACTTAAAATAAAGTGTTTCCTATAGAGCATTGCCGAGATAGTTAAGTCAAAAACATGCAAAAAAAATAATAACCGAAATAAAATTAAAAATTAAAGAAATCAAATAAATAAATAAAAATCCTGTTTAACTAAACTTAACTATTTATAGACCCTAAAAGAACCTCTTTGCAGAATATAGTCACCCTAACATCACTATTAACTAATTCACCCCTGAAATTTTATAATGAACTATCCTAGCCTTTGAATTGGAGGAGTTTAAATGTGTCTTCGGGGTTAAACACAGTGAGCTTTTACAATGTAACGGACGGATGGACGGACATGCATAGAAAAAAATCCATAGCCGAACCACCCCTACCATCTTCGCTAGCCAATGCAAGTGTTCGCTTCGTATACATTCCACTTACACGTGGCTAGTGAAAATGCACCCCTACCCGGTTCTCCGGTAGGTTGTTTGGTTGCATTTGGTTGTATAGGATTTAACGTTCTGTTAACAGCTAAGGTCCTGTAAGGAGTGGCCCAATGTGTGTTGTGTTTGCGTGTAGGTGTGTACGTGTGCTGGAGACAGGATACACACACATACACTGTCTCCAGCACACATACACTACACACATAGAGGCATGTCCTGACATGACCGATACGGAACAACAACACAATTCTGACTTCTCTATGAGAGCAATAAGACCACTAGAATGAAAAATAGCAGTATTCTTATATCCCATTGGGACACACGGAGGTCATGCTAAAAAGAAATAACACGGTTATTGTAGCCGCTATTCACATAGAACAACACATGAAATCTAAATAGCACAATTGAGGTATCTCAGGGGTTCACTGAAGCCTTTAGAACGAGAAATCGCACCATATTCTGATGTCCTGTTTGGACATATAAGAATATCTGTATCTAGTTTGGATATATGAAGACCTCGGGAAAGGGAAACTTCACACCACAAATTTGGACACATTAAAAGCACACGAATGAGAAAAATGGGCAAATTGTATACCTGTATGGACAATACAATGTAAGGATTTACGTATAACAATAGGTGCAACTGATCAACATTGTTCTGTTTAATGACCCCCAAGCTGTGTCACGATAGAAACACTCGATTCTGCAGGGAACTCCAAATTAGTCGCCTCATACGATCATGTAGTGGGATATAACGCGTGAATCTCTACTAATTCTGTAAAAGTGGTACAGCTATCAGAGAAACAGAACGTCACACTTTAAGTATCTCATTTGCGTTTTCCTTAAGACAATGAAGTTCTGAAGAAGTATTAAACAAATACGTACACCTTTAGTGTGCTATCAACCAGGACACTAGAGCGTTGAGAAATATAGAGAATGCTCAAGGCCATGATGAACGACGAAAATCACAATTCGTGCTATCCTCTTATGGTACTAAAATGCTTGTAATAAAACGAGCTTCGCAACTTAGTTAATTCGCAGATCATAAGATGGATGGATTGATAACTTTGCTTTCGTATAATCTTTAAGCACCAAATGACACAGGTAAAGAACTTTCATACGAAGAAAGACACAGAAATTCGCGTGACAAGCACCAGTCTTTTTCCGAAGAGATGAAGATCTCAGGGCTAATGTCACCTTTTAAGACAACAAAATATGAAGAGAGAGAGAGAGAGAGAGAGAGAGAGAGAGTACCAGTGATGTTTCTCTGGGTTGAGGCTAATTTCAACGTCATAGCGTCAACTAAGAATTAAAGCTTGATTGCCGTTCATTAAAGCACTGATGTAATATTACAAATAGAAACACTCCATCACGCGATAGTCTGGGCGTTAACGCCTAAATAAATCCTGTTTTTCAGCTATTAATGACAAAATTAATGTGCATGAAAATTGAACTAATGAATTGTGTGTTAACTCACGTTCTATGTGTCTTTAATCTCGCTGGTAACGAGAGCTGCGGGAGATTTTGTTCATCGCGCGCTGTCGGCGTAACGATTTCAGCAGCGTAATGGCATCGCCATCAGCCTTCGCACTCACATATATATACAGATAAAATAATCTACTGTTTATATTTATATTTTAAGTCTTAATTGGTTTGTTTCTATATCAACGTCATCCAACTATCTTTTGAATTAGGACGTTTAGTCCCTACGGAATAATAAAATATATTTTCCCGCCAGCGTGCTGTCAAATGGTTTCCAATTCTGGCAATGCTAATCATGTCATGGGAGTGCTGATTTCACGTCAAGAATCCCAGTGATGTTGACTTTTCAGCAATTCATTTTGATGTCTGATTTACTGGTTCGGTGCGTCTAAGAGTATGTTTAGCGACGGTGTACATTTCTCTGTAATCGTAATGCGTTGAGGAGATGACATTAGACCATTAACGGTAATGAAGAAGTTGACATTTGACATTAATATTTCAGCATGTTTCCAATATTGACGTGATCCAATATTTCATTTTGGCATTGATAAATTTCAAATATAGAAGCACGGGGAGAAAAGCTGGCTCAACGAGAAATAGCATTCCATCAGATCGATTCGGTATGTTTATTCACGTTTAGACATGATAGATACTAGCGTCACCTAGAATCAGAAAACATCAAAATTATACTGTATATCAAACATATTTCTGGAATACTATTTGTCTTTAGTAAAAGCAGGGGTTCTGACGCACTTCCGTTAAAATTTTCACTTTCCTGGTGAGAGGGTTACTTACGGAGAACAATGTATGACGTTATGGGAGTCCCCATGCATGTATATATACATGTAATTTAATTTTTTAAAGCGTTAAGTACGTATTTTAAGGAACTATAAATGTGATAGATCGACTCCGGGTTCGAATCCCGGTCTGGCTCTAGCGTCTATATGGTGTATAACGATTTCATTGAAATTGAAAAGGGTGCGGCTTTTTTTATTGTTCCGCATCTGATAAAGTCTCAAGGCGATGTATACATGTTATATTGTCTGTCTTTGTCAATGGAACCGAGCAAATGATCCATCCAACGGTACACTTCACAGAGAGTTCTCAAGGCGGGGGACTAACTTTAGCCCTTGTTCGGAGTGGATTCATTTGTGGGCGGGTCCAGGGCAGGATGTTTGTAGGGGGACAAGGGGAACCACAAGCAGTGATTCGTTTTTGTTTTGTTTTACTGTTTGAAAATTTGGAGGATTCGCCTTTGTGCCAGCGTATAGGCAGATATACGCCTGCAGGATTAAGGTGACGGGAATTCCTTTTAATTTGGAACGGTAATTTTGTGTGTGTGTGTGTGTGTTTTACGTCCTATTAACAGCTATGGTAATTTATGGACGTGCCACATGTATGTGAGCATGTTATGTCACACCTGAGTGAAAGAACGTATACCTGAGATTGTGCATGCAGGTCGTTCTATATGAACGACGCATGCGCAACCACTTTACCTCAAACAGCACAAACCCTTACCCAGTTACTCCGAGCTGAACAGCAGATCATGCTAGATGAAGCAATAATCTGCCAAGGACTTACCACCCGGACGAGGCCCTGGTAAGACAGACTAACTATAAATTCTAGTATACTATATATAATATATAACCATTTATTAAGTTCATAATGAACAATTGATTACCATCTTTGTACATTATTACAGATTATCAATAGAAGTGACTATTGTGTAAATATATATTTTACAGGCTCTCTCTTCCGAGAGACATGAATGAGAAATAAACCATTCTCGAACAACGGAGGACTTGTGTGTTTTAATTGAACACGCCGAAGGTCTTACAAATGGAAAACCTGTGGTATCAAGAAAGGCTGAAGACGCTGAAACTGCCAACGTTTACCTACATAAAACGAGAAAAGATGCGTTTACGGAAAGTGCCGACGGTTCCCGGTTGCTTTCGCGTGTGTTTTAAAAATCAAATTTTGTATAAGCTTAAGTGTTGACTATTCGAAAAAACATATGCATTCCGTTTGCTCTGTAAATTATATGAGTCAAGAAGCGGTTGGAAAATCAAAAACGCAATGGGAACCCTAAAATTCTTTATCAGTTCAGAAGGACGGGCGAACGAATGGACGGAAAGGCGCCATATCAGAATGTGTGTTAATTTCTTTTAATACGTGCTCTGCACAATGTAATTAACTTGCAACCGGTTCAAATCTAAATGCGGTGGAGATCATCATTTGAACACCCCAACTCCTATGGGATCTCGTGAAGAAATTCCCCTATGTTCCATTCTAATGCAGCTTGGTACGACAACATTTTGCCGGAATGCTTTTCGTTACCGGCGACCAGGTCAAAGGGGGATAACTACATTGTGAAACTCAAATGTGCTGCTGTTTTAATTTCAATTTGCACATGGGTTCGACACACTGCGCAAGACCTGTGTCGCTTGTCCAGATTTCAACTCCTAATAGAACAATATTTCAGAAATAACATTTTGTCAATGATTTGGATAAAAATTAAGGCCGTATACTGTTTCCAATGTTTACGTTTGACTTTTTGATCGTTTGACATGAATTAAGTGAGTTACATGAAAACTGGTTTGAGTACATAGTCGATGATTGAGCATGAGAACGCTTTCATGAATACGGACCTAAGTGTCGCTTGTGCCGTGTTCGAATTTTAGTGGAATTCTAAGGTAAACATATCCTGTCGCTATTAGTCCCGAATTCGACTCCTACTAGAATCGCTAGTCCAGGGTTCGACTCATAACAGAAGACATTTTGGTACCATACACATTGTCACCAACGTGTAACCGCTTGCACTTTTTATTTTAGGTAAAAGACAATACCATGACGTCATGACCGGTAAAATAGAGATACCCACTTGTGACGTCACATTCCTGTTGCTAAGCTGCTTAGCAATCGGCGAAGGCGGAGATGATCAATCTCTCCCCTGACATTTACTTCTTTTGTTTAAATCTTCGATTACCACAATGAATATCAAGTTATTCTTGATATTTGTGGTAATGATGTGCGCCATGCACCAAGGGCCTGCTGTATATCGGGACCTTACGTGGTAAGTTTGGATCAGACAAGGTAGGATGAGATCTTAGATGACTTGACATTCGCAAACACCTCAAATAAATGTCAATAACTTAATCAAGATTACGAATGTGTTAACATTGAATGTTTGGAAATAGTTAATTTTCAGTATGTAATTTTACCTCCGTAGCGTGGAGCCCGAGCCAGGATATGCCAAAAGATTGTTTTATTATTTCAACGCTGGAGAAATTGAGAAAGTCTGTCCAACGGTTGCCGATCTGACATCGGTAAGGATTACATATTTGTTATTTTAATGACTGTTATGAAAACGTCAACACTATTTTTACTAATAATTAAGTAAGATTATGTTTGAGATGATGCTTATCTGATTCTCCTTCTCACAAAGTTATTATACTTATAGTGATTTTCAGCACTGTCAATGTGAACATTCTATCGAAGAAACATATCACTCCTTTTTATTTGTAATAATTATGCGGATTAGAGATTTAAACTCTACCGCGAATTAAATAATTTCATTCCATTTGGCTTGCAGCCACGGTAATAATGAATTGTCCTATCAAGAAAACATCCTAATAGCCAAACAGACGCAGCAATGTATTCGAGTTACTGACAGATTTTGAGTATATTTTCTTGCATTCCTTCATGTTCACCAACTAAATCTCTCTCTCTCTCTCTCTCTCTCTCTCTCTCTCTCTCTCTCTCTCTCTCTCTTGGATTGTATTATAGAATAATTTCCAGAAAACAAGTATGATTTTACTTTTTTTTAGCGAATTGGGAATGAGGTATTCTGTAATCTGCTGTGTGTGCTTCTAACTCTGCTGTTGGGCTATGCGCTGTTGATCGGAAAAGTCGTGAAAGAGAAATGGTCAGCCGCCGTGTCAATGTTCCAAGAATGGAGAGCTCGTAAGTAACCAGCGAAAGTTAAAATATTGAATAAAGCAGCAGTTGACCTTTTAATTAAGATGTTTTCGAAAATTAATGTACCTTTAATGAACTTTATGAACCCAGTGTTGTAAGACTACCCTAACGCGCCACCTTCCGGATGATACACGTTTGCTAGCTTGGAAACCATTTCAGTATCATGCATACCTGTGTTTTCATATCAATGTTTTGATTAAACATTACAGCGAATTGTTTGGTAACGTACAGTGATATTTTGAAATTAACAGGCTTTAATTTCAAAGTAGCTCTTTGATAATCTTTGAAGAACGGGTACCACTTTCTAGCAGCATTGTAATTGGTTAGTCTTGGGTGTCTGGAACCAGTCAGAAAGCTTATTGTCAGTCCCCGATTCTGTTCTGATAAAATCTCAGGATGCATGGGAAGTGATGTTTTGTGGTCAAAAACGTAAACCTTGGATTTCGGAAACTTATAGTGACAAAAATATCTGTTTTTGCAGGTGCTTCCATCTGCCGTCACTGCGGTACTGCCCCGTGTCAGGTTAAAAGGAGATCCTTGTGGAAGCCCTCCGGTACTCGTAAGAAGGACAAGGCGAATTTGGCAAAAAGGTCAAACGCCATGATGTTGTTTTACTATGGACTAGAGTTGTCCGTGGTACTGACCAAAGAGCTGCCATGGAATGACCTGTACTCGGAGAGGAAGCTCGTCCAGCATTTTGAGGAGGAGCATATTGTATTGTTCCCAGTGTGCATCCAGCGTCAGATCAACTACTGGTACCCTGTCCCTCGCTAGGTATGTACTCTGCCTCTACTATATCCTTATCTAGGTACTCTGTCCCTTGCTAAGTTGGAACTATTTCCCTTCCTATGTAATTTGTCCCTCGCTAGGAACACTGTCACTCACTAGCTCTCATGTCCCTTGCTAGGTACAGTACTCTTTCTCTCGAGGTAATACTGTACTCTGTTCCTTGCTAGATTGGTGCTACATGTATGTCCCTCGCTAGGAACACTGTCACTCACTAGGGGCTATGTCCTTTGTTAGGTAGGTATACTCTTCCTCTCTATAGGTACTTTGTCCCTCGCTAGGAACACTGTCACTCACTAGGTGCTATGTCCTTTGTTAGGTAGGTATACTCTTCCTCTCTTTAGGTACTTTGTCCCTCGCTAGGAACACTGTCACTCACTAGGTGCTTTGTCCTTTGCTAGGTAGGTATACTCTTCCTCTCTTTAGGTACTTTGTCCCTCGATAGGAACACTGTCACTCACTAGGTGCTTTGTCCTTTGCTAGGTAGGTATACTCTTTCTATCTTTAGGTACTATGTCCCTCGCTAGGAACACTGTCACTCACTAGGTGCTTTGTCCTTTGCTAGGTAGGTATACTCTTCCTCTCTTTAGGTACTATGTCACTCACTCGGTTGGTACTATATCCCTCTCTAGGTAAAATGTCCTTGCTAGGTTGGTACTATGTTCCTCACTAGGTACTCATTCCTCACTATAGGTAGGTTACCTTTTCTGCGCTAGGTACGTTCCTCCCCAAAATAAAAAACATAAGAATGTATTTTTTTAATTTTGATTAATCAATTTAATGCAAATAATTTAAAATAATTTCTCTTTATGTCCATACTACACTACATGATAACAAATTCTGCATTGGAGAACGGACAGATTGTGCATTAGGTTAACATGAAATTTTGTAATTCATTTTATCTATTAATTTCATTGCAGATTCGTTGTTCCGTTCAAAGAGAAGAGTGTGGAGGGCAGTCGGTGATGGAATAGAAATGTGATTGACGTCACAGCCTCGATTTGGCTGTCTTAGGGTTTTTGTCACGATTAGTTCCAATAGGAATGGTTTTTGACCAGTGATACAGTGTAATTGTATTGTTTATTGTATTAATTGAAATGCCCAGGTGTAGCTTTGTGGTTGCAGATTGTTAGTGAGCTTAGGTCAAATATATAAATATTCGTTTTTTTTTATTAGATTGGTAAGTTACAAACATGTTTCAATTGAATTACAAACATGCACAGTTCTGTCCATTTTTTTACTGGTCAGTTTTGCTTTTGTGTACTTTGTGTAGTAACAATCATGTAATCAATAAAATATCATCAAAACGATTTTCGTGTTCATGTTATATTTTTAGTTTAAACATATTTTATTGACATCATATTGAAAAAGGGATTAGTCGGTAAGTTTTTTCCAACTTATGAATTGACTTCTCCCGTAATACAGACAAATAAAATAATACACAATTGTCACATGATGGTAAGAAAAAAAATATGTTATTAATGTATTGTATTCATTGATTGAGATTGAGAGAGAGAGAGAGAGAGAGAGAGAGAGAGAGAGAGAGAGAGAGAGTTACTATCTTGAATAGCGTTTTTGAATGCCGAGTATGATATACAATGTCGGATATCAAAGGGTAACTGATTCCAAAGTCTTATTGTAAAAGTGAAGAACGACATGCTGGATGCCTCAAATCTATTGTTAGGCAGGTTGTAAAGGTCAGAATTTTTTAAATTGTGTTGTGAAGTTTTTGATACAAGAAGGGGGAGTAGAGTGTTGAGATAATTAGGAGTTAGATTGTTATGAATCTTAAAGAATAGCTGAAGTTGACGACGGGATCTCCGCGCTGAGATAAAGATTCCCATCCTGTTTCGTACAGTATAGCTCGTCTGCTAGTGTAGGAAGGTAAACCAGTGACAATACGTCCAGCCCCCAGTTGTAACTTCTCTTGTGTAGGAAAGTAAACCAGTGACAATACGTCCAGCCCCCAGTTGTAACTTCTCTAGTGTATGAAGGTAAACCAGTGACAATAGGTCCAGCCCCCAGTTGTAACTTCTCTTGTGTATGAAAGTAAACCAGTGACAATACGTCCAGCCTCCAGTTGTAACTTTTCTAGTGTATGAAGGTAAACCAGTGACAATACGTCCAGCCCCCAGTTGTAACTTCTCTAATTTATCTGCATCGGCAAGAGAACAACCATCCCATAGTTCACAGTAATATTCTAGATTAGGAAGAATGAAAGATCTATATATTTTATTAAGTGTACATCGGCTAAGCGTATATTTAAATTTAAGGAGGATACCCAATTGTTTCACTTCTTTTTTACAAATATTTTCAATATGACAGCCCCACTTACAGTTAGCATCAATGATTACTCCTAGATGCTTATGATTGTCTACAAAGTCTATATTTACATTGTTAGAATTAATTTCAATGATGTTATCCAACTCGATATTGGATACAAGTAAGGCCTCTGTTATTTAACTAACAACCTACCAGCCTACAATTGTATTTTCCGAGATCCCTATTTTGTTTTGTTCGATTTCTTGAGAGATTTATCAGAGCATTAAAGAGAAGCATTATCTGCAAAGAGTTTCGAAAGTATCGAAAGACTGTCTAGATTGTCAGTTATATCGTTGATATATAGTATTAACAACAACGGAACAAGAACCGAACCCTGAGGCACACCTGCATTTGTTGTCTTTACAGAGGGTTTACGATTTCCAATGAATACTTGTTGAGATCTATTTGTTATATAGTTCATTAACCAATTCAATAATTTTCCTGAAATTCCATAACTTGACAGTTTCATTTTCAGCCCCCTGTGCCGAACCCTTTCAAATGCTTAAGAAATGTGGCAGAAAACTAGACATGTGGCTTGTTTTTTCCCCAGATTGTAACACACTTTATGGTATATTTCAATAAGTTATTGTACAGTAGAATGACCTGGCTGAAATACTGACTGGTATTTATATATTAGAGAATGGTCTGACAGATAATTATGTAAATATTTCGCTATTAATCTTCCCAAGACTTTAGCAATGGTACTAAGTAGTGCAATGTGTCTATAGTTTGAGGGGTCTTACTTTTCTCACTTTTTGAAAAATGGCATTATTATGGCGTGTTTCCATTGTTTGGGGAAAGTTCCAGTTTCCAAAGAAGAGCGAATAATTAAATATAATGGGTAGGCAACTTCATTTGCAATGTTCTTAAGGAGGCTCCACCCTTTCGCAATTAACCAGCAGAATTCAAAGAACGATTCACACAATGGTTATGTCACTATGTAGAGATGATTTTATGAAATCTAAGCATTCCGATAAACTTGAGATTTTTGTCATATTTAACACTTTCTCATTTTTTAATTGTACGGCATTGTTCAAAACTATTACAACAATAAAATAATGAAAAGAAGCATTGGTAATCAACCCTCCAAATATTTTATTTATCATAAAATATCTACAACATGTTACACAAAAAGCATTTTCTATACAAATTGTATGGATAAAAGTAGTTATAAACAAGCTTAAAGCAAACAGGACACACAGTTTCATACAAAAAGAGTGAAAATTTGAACCAAATACACACAAAGTCTTTATATTTCATTTATTTTACATTTTACAATAATTTTGATCTTGATGAGAGTTGTCTACCTTGATAAAAATCGGAACTTTTTGCTGAGGGATAGAATTTATACAATGACAGCTATTTTCATTACTATTCCGTCTTTGCATATTGCAGAGTTATCTTCTCTTGGGAGAAGGTATTGATTGTTACGTCACTTGTTTGTGAGAGTAACGTCAACAATTTTTGAGAAAACGACGTAATTTTCTCACACAAACCAATGACGTAACAATCAATACCTGTTCCCAAGAGAAGATAACTCTGCAATACGCAAAGACGGAATACCAATAACAGAGGAAATACATTAAATTACTATATCAAATCGTCAATTTATTGTTCTTTCACGAATTTTTTTCTCTCTCAATCATGTACACGTTGGACATCATTCCATAGGCCGCTTACGCATGGTATACATAGGCTATCGTATGGTATGCCGTTATCACGTGCACGTACATGCGCTTCGTTTTATAGGGATCTTGATATTTTACAAACCACTTTTTTCACAGAGTTATTGCAATTGCATTTGTGAAATGATTTATATGACAGAACGAAACTCGCTCGACAACAAAAGTCGTAGAGAGCACGTGATATGTACAGGTGAAGCCGGTAAACAAAAACACATCAGTCTGCATTCCATGCGCCTCATATACGACCTTCTTGAAGTCCTCTGATCTTATGCCTTCCAGTGAGTTAATTAATGTCTTTGTATCATCAGCTTTCTTTCTGAAGTACGTGTGATTACACATTTCCCAGTGAATTCTTGATATCGCATGTTGACATATCATCGTCACGCACATATACTACATTGTTTATCCGGTATTACTATAATTTACACTACGGTAATTGAATGCCCCGTACTATACGCATTACGGAAATGACGACACGAAAATACGACAAGAAAAACATGTATATTACGAAGGGTGGAAAGTCCTAAAGCATAGTGTGGCTGATTGAATCTTTCCCTACAGCTTTACCAATAGTTACAGATTTGAGTATGTCAATAATATCATAAATATAAAAAGCTATGTCAGAAATTTTCGAGTCGGATCTAGATTCTATGCCAGGTACGTCAGTGTCAGTATCGTCAATAGTAGATATAGAAACAAAGTAGTCATTGAGTATGTTGGTCTTGATGTCGTCATCCATGTCTATAATACCAGTCACACTCCTCAATGGTGGTACAGTATTAGAAGTTTTTATCAATCTGCGGACAAGTTTCCAAAAAAGTTTCATATCGATGTAATTGTCTAAAAGTCCATTAATGTCCGCATAAAACAATTTATTTGTCCGGGTTTTTTTTTAAGATTATGAACTCTATTCCGCTGTTTCCAAAAGTTGTTTAAGTTATGAGGAGTGCGATTAGTTTTATAGTCCTTATTTCACGTCTCAGGTCAGAATTGAACCAGGGTTTGTCATTGGGTCTAACAATAACTATTTTTGATGGAATGCAGTCTTTAGCTATTTCTAAACATCGTCCGGGGTAGGGGTTCTCGAAAAAAGTTCGTCCCAGTCAGTTTCTTCTTATGAGGGGTTAAAACGTTCGTAGTCAGCATCTATATAGCGTAGTATTCCTCCCTTATAGCTCCTAATGCTAGTTGTCCCTATTTTCAAATCTACACATGTCTCTTGAAAGTCTGACGCGGTCTATGTCAATAGTGTCCGATATCTTAATAGTACACGTGTCCAATAGAAGAATGGGGTCAAGGAGCGAGCAGCACGTGCGTTCAAATCTAGTCGGTCTGTCAATTACAATCGAGAGGTGGAAAGAGTTTACATAATATATATAAGTGCGTGGTTATTAACTGCTATACCAGGAGGTTTACATTTATATTACCAACTATTACAATATATGGTGTCTCATTCAAAGCTGTTTCTACAGAGTGTCGAAAAAAGTTCCAGAAATTGTGTTTGGAGGTCTATTGACTGTGCATGATAGGTATACTTTTTTTTATTTGGAAACTGGATCTCTACCCTTACAACTTTACCTATCTGGAATTCTAAGTCTGTTCTACGACGTGTGCACAGGAGGCTAGAAGTGTAAACATTCACCCCCACCCACCACCCGGAGTTCCACGGTCTTTACGAAACAAGTTATAACCATCTAGGAGTATGTCATCATCTTCTATGGATAAATCAAGGTGAGTCCCAGCAATACAAACTACATTAAAATCCAATGCTATATGTTCCAGATATTCTATTTTATTATTTCTAAGGGTACAGTACGAAATTGTGTGAACATCAGGGCCTGGATTGGGGTGTGCATAATTACTAGACAGGAGAAGTAGTTTAAGAATAAAACAGAAATTCGAATTGTCTATAAGGATAGATGAAATCAAATGGACAACATATACATTTTTTGAAACAGCAAATATCAAACTAAACCTGTACGCATTGAAAAGTTTACGTAGATTGAAATAAAAATAAACATTTTTTTTTTACTAAATACCATGCGTGCAAAGATAGAAACAACCGATCGCCTATGTCGTTACCCATAATCGTCAAAAACTAACAATGTTTTGGAGCGGCGGTTAGATCTGTTTTCCACAAAAATGTACACATGTAACATGACTACGGTCCATATACTGGTACAAAGTCTCTATGTATACCTTATATGGCACCGTGTCTATATGTGTTATTTTACATGTGTCGATATTTGAGTCGTTTAAAAAACACCGAAAACACCATTTCTAAATTTAAGAAAATATAGATAGAAAGATCAGCTTATCCATGAAGCTAGAATATAGAAATATACTTGAAAATCCAGTTTATACATTATATGTTTGTTTAAACACGAAGCCGTATAAATTGTTAAGCCCTTTCTCAATTTAAACCAACCACGATTGTCACAACGTGGCACAACGTTCGTCTATCGTCCGCACAAATATGTGCGCAAGCAATAATCGTCTAGAATTTAATCGTTCGCACACCACACCGCACATCGTGTAGCGTTGTGCGATCCCACAACTGTAGCAATATCAAATCAAGCTAGGTCATAGAGCTTGTCCATGTATAAAATTGAGAGCAAAATTGTTACACACATGACACTAACTTAACCTTGTCCCGGTTCCTGAATGGGTATGTCCGGCATTTTTCTGTTGCGTTTTAATAGCTGTCTATTTTATTCCTCTGACATACCGCTCTGGTTTGTGTTAATGGAACTTGTCTTTTCTTTTCTTTGAACACGTTTTCCTGTTTAGACATTGTAATTTGATTTCGAAATAAGCAGAATATTTTATCGCTATCGTACGTTTTATTGTTTGTGCCTATATGACGACTTCTGAGGATCCCGGATGTTGTCGCTCCGATAGCTTCCGGTAAAATGTCCTCAATATTTTGTGTCGGAAACATTAATTGAGCCAGCCATGATGGACACGTCCTGTCTGTCTGACGTCCGCTCGTTTTATGGTTTGACAACATACATGTACACCGGCCGGGACCTCTTATATGAGATGACACGTGGTACTGTCCCTCCAGTTATTTATCATCTCCAAACGATAAATTGTTGACTATCCATAATGTCTTCTCGGATCTCCCAATGACTCGATCTAAGCGCTGACCATAAATGTGAAATGTGAATTATCACGGAATTAGATTATATTATCTAAGTCCATGGTATAATCTTGCCCCAACCCGGACGTCTTGACCCACCCGCCGTATTGAAACAGCAACTGGATGCTACCACAGATATATAACACTTGCCAGTCCGTCCCTTGTAATTGGAAGCAATAGGGCAATTTGAAGTCAATGCTATTTACATGGTATTATATCAAGATAGCAGACATGAAAATCACATAGTGCTATACTAGTATCTTCAATAAGATTAATCAGTTTGGAAATATGTGATATCACAGTTTTACTTTCTACACTTACAATGTACGTATTAAAAGTGTCGCAACGTATCAAGACCGACTAGCCCCTTGGTAAAGTTATAACTGAGTGAGCGATTTGTACTTTTTACCTGTGCAACGATGTGACGAAATTGTATATTTTTTTATGTCATTTGACCCGGGACGTTTCGCCTATCGGTAGGGAGCGTATACTGTGTCGATATTCAGACCATCATTAAATGCTATGACAATCTCAAGGAAACATGGTAAAATCGATCTTTAAATCTAGGATATTTTAAGTTATTTTCGTCATAACGCTCCATATAAATTTAAATGAAACGAAATATGTTGTTTGGTACCTACGGGTTCTCCCGATACCTTAATATTGTGACGTCACAGGGACGAACATGTCTCTGTTCAGGTGAGTTACGGATATATGTTTGACCCGTGCTCGCTTCCATTGAAAACAAACCCAATACAATCTAATAAATAAACTTGTATATGTCATCGATATTTTTTGTTGAAGGATTGACAATTCCAATCGTATTGATTTTCCTGATGAGAATAAAATATACCCTACACTGCTAAACAGAGAGCTTCCCGTGCCGTCATATGTAACCATCCGTATGTTATAATTAAGGCTCCGTATAATTAATCTCTCGCCGGGGAGAGTAATAATTCTCTACTGTTAAAATGATGGGACAATTTGACCGGAACTGCGTCAGCGTTCCCACTTTTATTTCTATTGAATATTTACGCCACTATGAATTAAAAAAAAAAAAAAGTTCACAAAAATATATAAAATCCATTTTGTTATTGCTTTGAATATTTGTTTTAGTTAAAGGTCAATTAATATTATTAACTTGGATGAACGTTATGTGTATGTAACGAGAAAATCGTTATTTGTGAAACGTAACACATCTACTTGATAAATACATCACAAATGATTGTCTTATTGTAGTCGATATTTCAGTAAGATGCTTAACCTTTACGTAAATGGTCATAAGACAGAAACCATAATACGTTTTTAAGTATGTTTGGGATTTGGGAGACGATTATCCTATGGTTAGCAGCTTCTCATACTTGGGTTCACTTGAATTTAGTTCATATTGATGGGACATCTCGCATGGAAAATACCACGCTGAAATATCATTTTTTTCAATTTTATTGTTTCAAAACATCTCTTAACCCATATAATTAAGTTTGATGGTAAACCAGTTTGATCGTTATTACATGTAATGTAGTAGCGAGGATGTATTGTACAAAAACGACTTTCAGTTTTATTGGTTTTACACAAGTCATAGGTAATTCGATCGAGAATATATGTCTTATTCTTTAATATATTAATGAAATAATTAAAATAGCATTTAAAATATTGAGCTTACCGCCACAAGACTCCATCAACATACACTGAAAACGTAACTTTCGGGAGTTGACAGGGAAGCGTGCTGCCGGGGAAACGCCGAACTTCCAAAATTTTATGTGGGTTCACAATGCGTTCAGGTTTGTTTTGAAGTCTTCTTCATGTCATCTGTTACATTTATTATTTACACGTCTTTACAAATTCTTGACCCTGGAGCCTGTATTACACACAAACATCTGTGGAAGTCACATTTGGGAACAAAGATTACGATATACAGGTTTGTTTTGAAGCCTTCTTGGTATTCTGTTGTTGTATTTTCGTTTGTCCTTACGATGTTATTGTTCCTATTTATCAATGACGCATCTTTACTCATTCTGGAACCTGGAGCCTCTTTTTGTGGAAGTCACATTTAGGAACAAAGATTACGATCTACAGGGAAGTGAAATGACATTT
Organism: Mizuhopecten yessoensis; assembly: GCF_002113885.1. NCBI lineage: Eukaryota > Metazoa > Mollusca > Bivalvia > Pectinida > Pectinidae > Mizuhopecten > Mizuhopecten yessoensis. The sequence continues at coordinate 1,101,323 of NW_018406672.1, forward strand.
CAGTGTAAAGCAAGTTATAAACGTCAATGTTATACCATATCGTCAATATATACTGGCGTTGTAACACACATAATTGACCTTGACATTCGGAAATGTTTCATGGTCGTATCTCAGATGCGTATTTCCGGTGGTACGGCCATTTACGGCATAACGCGAACACTGACGGACTTACCAATCAAAGAACAGAAATTGCACGCGATATTCCGACTTCGACAATTTGCTTTACTTTCTATTTTGACAGCTCGACTTTGTGACCATAATACCGACATCCGGCGCGGGTCCCTGATGAATCAGACTCTCTCATATTGTTATATTAGGAACAGCCTACAGAACTGCGAAGTTGAATTTGATAATCAACTTAACACGTCATATAGGATTTTATTTTATTTTAACCATTATTTTCATCTCTGTATAACTAAAATGAGCACGAAACAGTTGGTATTACATCAAGTGAATGACTATGCTAATGACGATAATTTTTATTTTTTATTTTTTATTTTTACTTTTTACTTTTTATTTTTTCCTTCAATTTGTCCCAAAATATCGACGATGATTATGTGAACGAATTTCGAAAATTTGTAAGAAATATAGAAGGAACAACAAGACAAAACTCACAAAGCAATATATTTTGTTTGGTACAATTCAGTCTTTTCAGTAATGATAGAATATGACAAAACTGACAAAAAGTCAACAAGCGATTATTATTGTTACTTTACTATTTTGTGTATCGTTATATTCGGGCAAAACAACAACGACATGAAAAAACAAACATTAACAGAACGTAATAGGCCAATCATATTTTGTTACTGCATTGGTTATTTTGAATTTTGAACATTGTACCGTTTTCTGTACAAAATTGTACGCTACATCTGACAAATATGTCCTTTATATTTACAAATTGAATTTGCGCTAAATATTGGTTGTACTATCGTTGTTTGGTCAAAAACGAGTGAAATTGGACGTTTTTCATTGTCAGCGTCATGCAGCAGAGTTTTAATTATCTTCAATTCAAAACGTATTTCAAACAAAAATAATCGCTTTTCATATTTATCTCTATAATAGTAACGGATAACCGCTAAAGTGACTGAAGATTTTCAATAACTATACTTATTGGAACACGGCAATAACCGAAAAGAAACTGGCTACATCGGCGTGACCTAGTTCGATGAGATGATTCTTCACCACTTCAATCAGAAACCGTCTTCAGTCAATGTCTACGAGGGTGAGGATACCAATTCATCTTGTTTGTAACGATTTTAAATCACTTTCGAAGAAAAGATCAGATTGTTGAGAGATTTATTGCTAGTTATCAGGAGTCCCATAACCAGTGGTGCTTAGATATTAAGTCAGCGAAACAATTCCCGCTAAGTACCGGGGACTATACGGAAACATGTGTCACAACACTACGTCATGTTGTAGTAGTAGATTTCCTGACAGGGATCGGTACCTCCTATAACGCTTGTTTGTTGTTTCAAGGAAAAAGATTGAGACCTAAATATAGCCGACCCAAATATAGCCGAGTCAAAGTTTCAATTACTGTTGGAGTACCTGCTACCGTAACAGTGTTACATATCCAAGCCATGAACAGCATTTTGATGAAAGGGAAAAGCACGCTGTATGCAATCAGTACAATTGCAGGTAATTAATCCGGAGTGTTCTGCTTCGGAAGAAAACCCAGTGTTATAAAGAAAAGTGCAACATTAAATCAGATTCTACAAGCGTGCTGGTATTATTTTTTTTTTCAAGACTAAAGTATCAATTCATCGAAGCCCCGACGGGAAAATGTCATATATAAGCTTTGTTTTTTCCATGTCGGACATAATTTAGTTTTAAGAGTAAAATTCCGTTTATAATCCTAAGGCAATCCATCAGAAAATTAATTGTTCGGGGTTTTTTTTCCGGATTCGATATGGTATAAACATACATAAATACTTTCGAATTTCACAATAGTAAGAAGTGAGATTTACTTTGGGAATCGTAACAGTTTTTGGTAACATTTGTGCACTGATATCTACATGCTATTGTATCATGTATGTAGTGTCGAGTTTGACAAGACACTCGAGGGAAACCCTGTTTATAATAGACATATCGATGTTTAAGGCCATGCCTATGTGCAAAAACCTTGAAAAACAAATACCTAAAAATTCTCTGACGCATCTTGTCCCAACCAGGACGTCTGGACTCAGCCACCCCAGTGAAACAAAACATGATGCTACAAAGATTTAACATTTGGTAGCACTCCTTTGACAGTAATCGAACAGTTGGAAGTCATTGCTGTTTTTAAAACGATCTACAGCTGTGGTATTTGCATGGTATTGAATCAAAATAGCTGAAAAAACATACTGCACCGACCATCAGACCATCCTTAAATGATACGAACACTTCTTTCTGGAGTAATAGCTGCAATAATTTGCAGATCACATTGCTCGATGCCATTTATTGCTCTGTCTTTGAGTGATTTTGCGACTTAGAAGAGACCTGAAAATGTCTTTATGATGCACAGTTGTCAATTTGAACACGCTGGCTTTTACTACATCCGAATCCGGAATGGAGCTGCACGAGGAGGCATACATAATTACAAATTACGCAAGTTGAAAGTAACTTCCGCTCCTCCTTGATAGGGCCGCTTACGGAATTAAAAATGGTTGTGTTTATTGACCAATAACTTTGGCTGATTGACGTTAATCTAGTTCGAAGATCACACCAGTGAAGTTTTGTATGCGGGAGAATTAGATTTCTACATAAACGAGTAAGTGACCAGAGAAAGTTGCAAGCCAGACACAATTTGAATCTTTACAAGAAGCCGAACCCTTCTCGTCATAAAACCGACAACGGGTCGGAATTGTTTCCGCTTCTTTTATAGTGATTTTATGAAGACGGCAGAATCAATTTGGTCGAATATGCCGCCTTTGAGTGTGTCTGACGATATAAAATCAAGATTGTGGCTAGTCAAAAACGCATTGTGTCTTCAGTCGTAACGTACAACGTCATTTAAGCATTTGGTGTTCTATTTTGAAGGTTTGACTGTTAAAGGCATTAACAAAGAGCGATGATACAGCAATATCATACCTATTTTTGCCTACCTATTTCTGGTACACAAATAAGTCAAACTTCTAACGACACGTTTCTGTTTGGTTCCCCGTTTCTACGAATACTTTTCTCCAACGACATTGCTTTGCCTTTTAGAAAGCAAAGCTGTCCATGCACCACCTGACCCACCTTATCTAAAACGAGGCCCCAAGGTCTATTAGGACGCGGTAACCTATTTTATTGGACGAGGTGTTCACCGAGATGTTTCATTAATTGCCGAAAGATTTAGAAATCGTTGTTATATCTGGAACTCCATGACTTTTGAACTATACAGACATTGGCATTTGAATCACCTCGGTAGGAACAATATTCTTGAGAAACCCTATTACGTCGACTGAGTGGACATCATAACGACCGGCGAGCGGGAAGGTCGGTCCATCTACTCGGAGGACAATTGCGTGCTTCAAACATTATTACCCAGCCTCGTTCTGACAGCATGCCATTCTAAGGACGTTCTTCCCCAATATCGCTTGTTTTGTTGAAGACTCAATGAATTTGTATGGTGACTGACCTTCCCGCGGGACCTTGATGACATATGGCCAGCAAGTCTCCGTAACAGTGTTTACTTATTCTGGCTGTTGTACGGAATACATAACTTGTGTTACATACATGTATGTGTGTCCACGAAATAAAACCGAGTTGCTACTCTTGATGCTTACACGTAATAGACTTAAAGGTGACAGACAGTGACCACCAGCGATATTTTTGTTGCTCTTCTTTTTAATTTGCATCGATTATATATGAAGGTAATACAAAATTTGCTACCTAGCAAGTGTTAATTTACATTGTAAGTATTTAAAAAAGAAATTTTGCTCTGAAAACTGAGTTGACCGGTTGTGTAATTCATCGACGCGTGATCTGCTTGATCACCTGTTACATCGGGTGTACACTAAACATGAGTCGCTAAATACTCTAGTTAGCATACATGTTTTCATTCTATTTAAATGACATACTTCAATGATTAATAGTTATGCTATACATCTCCATTCCGATCATCAGATCACGACTAAAGCTATGTTTTGGGGGGATATATATACATCAATAAAATATGTCCAGTAAATGTCATTTTATTTAAATGACGAATAACATGGCAGACATGGTACATTTTTGTAACAGCAATGTCAACGATATTGCATAAACATATTTACAACACAAACAATATCTTGAATATATTCCGAAAAGATGGAGCACAATAATACGCCACAGGACTGTAATGATGTTTATAAGGTTACTCAAAAAGTGTTAATATTTTGTTTTTGTTTTTCCTTCCCTGCGCACTTCTGTGAAATACAGCCTCTTATGCGTTATACTTTCCCTTTCTTTTGCTTTGCTGCAATTGCGATTTAAGCATACATATCGATATAGGCTTTACCTGTTTGGAGCCTGATACATATTCAAAGTCACACTCGAAACTGATTTGACATCCTTAGTTATATAAATAAGATTTTACTTTATCAAACCACAGCTGAAGTGTCAATATATTTCTGCGTTTCTGATCCACTCCATCCAGAGCGGCGATACAGGATTAACGTGCATATACCTCATTTGTATTCCTAGTGCGTTTTCTGCGCGTCAACGGGTGTAACAGACTTAATTATTTTCTTTAAAAATATGCATCAAATGAAATTATATTTCTATATTGAATATTAAGTAAAAAGATATAAAATAAATGCATATGCATGCACTGCAATGTGTAATCAGAATGTTTTGAACGGAATACTCAATCATCATAATAAGGTCCATAGTTTTCTTTAATATTTTGATCAGCTTATATAATTAGTCAAACTTGTTAAACCTTCCTCATAAACTCTATCTTTAGAAAATAACCGCAACCTTTATATATCACTAGCGGAGGCCCGCATTCTCAAAAACCAGTATGCACATTTTCAGATATATCAAAAAAGTAATTAAATTTATTCAATTTGCAATTATAGTAAAACAAGCTAACAATGCTTTTTCATTCCGCGCGCTAGGGCTCATTCATCGTCTACGACATAATCATCAAGACAGCAATGTTTCCAAGAAATGGAGATTTTTTTTTTTTTTTTTTTTTTAAAAAAGTTACGTNAAAAGTTACGTAATAACAAAATAACATAGAGATTGTGTACTTTATCCGGCCAATAATATTCTTGAATGATTTTCTGTTGTTAAAGGTTACCCATAGATCTTGACAAAGAGAAAATGGGGTGTCATTATTTTTTTTTATAATAGGCCTAGCGATAAGCTACTCTTGCGCAAGAAATAATTGTCATTTCGAATTATTAATGCATCTGATAGTACTTAAGGTGCATATGAAATTAATGTTTGTGTAGCATGGTTGATTTCTTAGGCGTGCCTGCTGTGGAAAAAAAATGCTGATGGTGTTCCGGTTTGTCGTTTTCGCAATCCAAAGGTTCCGCGTTCAATATTCATATTTTCTTGCATCCTTGGAATATGTAATGACTGAGATTGACACATCATTGTTAGCCCTTTGATTAGTTTCGTACATCAAAATCCTGTCCAATCGTGAGACTCATACTCATACTTTGAAAGATTACAGAGAAGCTACACAAAAATCAAGGCGATCACTTTTACCGTTATGCCGCCGCCCGATTCATTTAATTTTGTATCAAATAAATCAAAAGTAGATAAAGGTTCGTGGCCATTTTCAGACAAGTTAACTCGTATCACCAGCAAGATTTCATATTCCAAGGGAGTAGAGAACGTTTATCTAAGGGTTCTTTAAAATATTCTCTTAATGATTGCAAATCCCTTGGAGTTTCAATGATATACCGTGAACGGAACCCTTGGACGAGTTGGAGGAGATTGGGTTGTAAATGGTATTGTCTTCGGGGGTGAAGACTTAGAAAAAGGCTGGGTCGAATGCCGGTGATTAGGTAGCTTATTTAGAAGAGCGTCGGTCTGAACTTCAAAGGGTCTTGGGTTGGAATCCCGGTGTGGCCATGAATTTCTGCTGTTACACACGAAAACGATGTAAAATATAACAATTCTTAGTCAAAAAATGTTTAAGGTTGGATTGTTGATGTTGCTGTAGATCTGTACCTTTACATAACTCTAAATCATTGAAGTATCGTGAATAATTATCTTTCATTTAATGTATTCTCATGAATATATTCCCGAGGATTTTAATTCGTTAAAGAAACAGCAATACCTAGCTGTTTTTCCCCGTCTCTGTTTGTGCCTGAATAACTATTTTCAGATATTTGAATATGAAAAAGGTGACAGAATGGGAAGTGCATAATACAATGCTGTTTACATTGACTTTTTTTAATTTTTTTATTTGTTAACCGTTTTTATTTACGTTAGACCGCTTCCGGTTCGTTTACTTAATGCATCGTGTTTAATTGAACGTTTTTTTGCAAATATTGACAAGATTGCCCACACCATATAAAAAGAAAGGTTATGTGACTCCAATTAATTTCCACTTTCCCTGTGTTAATGTTGAAGCGACTCCAATCTGGAAATGTTGGCTTCGTTAGCTACTATTATTGGACATTTATTGCATCGTCACTTCACATCCGGAACAATTACTGTTTGGTTTCATTTATTACATGTCTCTATCCTGTTCCGTCCCCTGATGGGCATACTCACTGCCTCATATAAATATAACGAGCAAGCGTTGATTAAAAAATATGTGTCCTTGAAGCTTTCGTTCTCTTCACTCACGCAAACACACACCTCAAAATGTTAGTAACGCACAGAGGTGAGAGTTTCAACATTGTTTGCTGTTTTGTTTGCGTCCACAGAGAAAGTAGATTAATGAACCGACAGCTGGAGATGTATCGGTGACAAAGAGACGACCTCATTTAATCTCGGGGTCTGCTGACGACATTACTCCTCACTAACTGAACATCAAGCGACGGGAATTACAAAGCGCCAGATCAGCCACTACCGCGCGCAACATTACCGAGGATCATCCAACTATGGTATTAGACTGCTAAAATACACGACACGGATTGTGATTGTTAGTCACGATATGTTATTAAGGAGGCTCAACCCTTTTGCAATTAACAAGCAGAATTTGTTGAAACTTTAACGTAATGTTTATGCAACTATGTACAGGTGTTTTTTTTCTATGAAAATCTAAGCATGGAGTGTTTTACGAAGGTCGAAAAGTTTTTAAAACGGAAATGTTCGTATTTATCCCTATCCCCTAATTATGTACACAAACAATCTCTCAATGTGCTAGATACATTTCGTATTACCATGCAAACATTTCGTAATATCACAAGTTATAGTATTTATTCTGTGCAACGTATATAAGACTACAACAGACATTCCATTTCATGTTAATTTCATAAATCACATTTGAAATGGAAACAAATTCAAAATATTTTTTGTACCTCACACTCAACCATCATTCTGAAAATAACGTGTTTCTACCCATCGTTCAGTTTTTAGAAATGTAGTTTCAAAGTGTATTGTCATCTTATTATTTTTATAATTGTTACTTCATAACTGAACCAGATGTAAGATTACAATTGATAGATCGTGTTACATGTTTCATTTGCAGTCACAAAACAAGCAACATGACTTACAGAATATTTAATTGTTTACCGTTTACTGCCATACATATTTCACGAGTATGGCAAAATATCGGTATTTTTCGAGTGAGAAGCGCGAGTGAAAATATCGGTATATTCTGCCAAGCCAGAGAAAAGCCATAGTTGTCTTCTCTTTCCTTTTAAAATTCAATGCAATACTGGATACGAGCCTTGATAAACTATGAGGTCTGTTCCTATTGCTACTCTTCTGCTAACCTTTCCATGGTCTCTCTCTTGACACCCATTGTCCACATGTAACACACCCATTTCACTTATCCTCAACCTTTCCAAAGACTCGAGCATTCCTGTTAATTATTTATTGACTAAATCATTGTAAACATGTCAGTCCCTCTCTCCCGCGATCCCTCGTGTTACATATACTCTCTCAAAACCCATCGATGTGGACTACAGAGGAATAATGGAATTAATTTCAACAGTCATCCTTCGACAGTTGCCCGGATTGATTTAGCAAGCATGTGGATGGATTTGTTGGTCTCTTAGAAACACTTTAATTTGGAGTGCTATAGTAGCCTTGACATATCACAGGGTTTACAGGGGTCAGAATCATCCAGTTATTGCTCAATTGACTCAACGATACCCAATGGAATGGGTGTGTGGATTCAATAAACGGCTGTCGATTTTACCACGTACAACAAGTTGATTAAATATGAGAATGCGATAATGTAATTTAAGGCGTTTTTCGTTGTATCTTCTGTTTTTTGTTGTTGTTGTTGTCTTGGTATATGGGATGAAGTTTAATGTTATTGGCTATATCAATGAAGCATTGTTCATAGATGACATAAGCTCCTTCCCCCTGAAGACACATTTGAATTCTTCCAATTTAAAGGTTGAAAAAGTTCATTATGGAATTTTAGGGGTGAATGAGTGAAAATAATCGGCATGTGTAGTACTATTTTCGTATTGGTAGTCAGTAATGATTCACTTTATTGTTTAAAGTCAAGAACTTAAATTAAAATGTTTTATGTTAGACATTTACCTTGTCTCCTGGTAGCCATCTTTCATGCTATTGTCAGGGTCAAACCTCGGTGCAGGGACGAGTAAGCGTGTTCAGGTCTCCATGAATATTTTCATCTCTTACATGTCGATGTTGAAAACAAAAAGTTCCTGATTACTTTGAAGTGAATATCTCAAGAGTCCCTGCCATAAATCTGTGCTGAGTTAATTGCAAAAGTTCGTTGCCATCAATCCACGTATTCGACACTCAAACATCAAACGATCCTGATTTATTAGTTAACTGACACACATCCAGAGTGAACACGAAGATAATCCAACGCGATACTCAAAGGTTTATGATAGAACGAACGAAACTAATATTTCTCTAGCTGACATAACAAAAGAAAACCCATGCAATTTTATTATTTTCATTTTTCTGTTTTCCACTGCAAGTTGCAGACGTAATCTTTTTCAGAGTGTAACAAGGTCATTTCAGCACAAGTTATGGGCGTGCACCATGCTTTGACGCCATACCCAGGAGCAGAATTAGCATATCTATTGAACTTGTAAGCACCAACAAATTTGTTTGAGATCTTTTCTATCATGTCAATTATCGAGTTACACATCTTTTCTTCCCACAGTCGTCGTAAGGCCGGAAATAAAGCCAGGACAGAAGGTTCTGTTTGTAGACATGAAGCAGGTCATCCATTCACTTATTACTGATTTGGCATCTATGTAATGATATTGATATTTGGTTATTGATCGATTTTTCATTCTATATCACTGAGCAAATTCCCCCATGTCATATATTTTGTATATGAACTTATGTAATATGTCCACTTGTGACTTCTTTAAGTATTTAGGTGTTTTTTCCCCAATATTCTCGGCAATTCTTGATTCTAGGATAAAAGGATATTCATTTTGTTTCCGTCGGAAATGTTCGTTTTTTTGTGAGATCTATGACCCAATCAAAGAATTCCTAAATTTGACGAGCGTCTGGCGAGATGAAACGAAAATGTTCCAGTAGCCTCACACATCTCACAAAAGATTGAAATTTGGATAAGGTTCGTTATAAATATTTATCCCATCATACGTAAGTAATATCTTTATGTCAGAGCGTCAACACAAAGGCGGAAATGATCAAAAGTCAATCCGTAAAAGGATACGACAACAACAACAACAATCAACAACAACAGCTTTTAATAAACAAAACTGATATTATAAAAAAAAACACAGGAATGAGGACAGGTTCATGCATACAATTGTTGTACATGTTAATCTTATGCAAAAAGAGAACGCAAAATAATGGTCAAAGGTTGGCTCTATTTTAGTAATAATGACCTAGTATCATTAATACAAATGAAAACGAATCAACTAAAATGTATTGTTTCGTGGATGAAAGACGACATAGATGATTTGAGGATGTTAGCAGAATGCAGGTTTGTTTTATTGGTTTACATACCTTCCCTGTCAATGACATATAATTCACAAAATGTGTCATTTCCCCCTTATATCACGAGAAGAGCCTTATATTTCGCAAACACAAACAAATACTATACTAGTTAACAAAGGACAGAAAACAGCTGATTTTCTTTCTCGAATAAAATTGCCTCGCGAATATGTTTGCTGAAGAACAATTGCGACATGAATATTCACCAAAATTGAGTTATTCAAAGTATAATTTTGTTTGGGCAATGAATAGTAGACTAGAGGTTACTAGAGGTCATTGCTATGCTTCTGTACAACCTAAAGTGCTCTGAAATTGCTTAAAACACAGTCGATACCACTGTGATGACTGCTTGAAGGTATTTAGCTATTCTTCTCCCTGTTCATCTCATTCTATTCATCAAAATTGAGTTATTCAAAGTAAAAATTTGTTTGGGCAATGAATAGTAGACTAGAGGTTACTAGAGGTCATTGCTATGCTTCTGTATAACCTCAAGTGCTCTGAAATTGCCTAAAACACAGTCGATACCACTGTGATGACTGCTTGAAGGTATTTAGCTATTATTCTCCCTGTTAATCACATCTGCAGACATTTGACAATGAACCAGACGCGAACAAGCGATAATTTTATCAATGACCGCCTTAAATAAACAATTTCGATAGCATCATTTCATGACAATGTTAAAGGTTTTTGGCATGCTGTTGAAATATCGCCAACGTCGGGAGTCAAACTCAGGTTTCGTGACCACCCGACCATCTCTTGTTATCTAAAAAAAGGATAAAATAAAGATAAAAAGGGTAATGTTAACTAGGCCTACTCTACACCTTCGTTAAAACAAGATCGTGCTTTGCTTTAAGGGCAAAACGCCTTCAAGTAATCACACTAGGAATGTCAGGTAACGATCATCGTTCTGTTAAGAATACTTGGCATTTCGTTATTCCGTTGGTTTGAATGTTGTGTTATGGCAACAGGTCTAAAGAGCATTGGAACAAAAAAAGAAAAAAACGAGTAAAGAGTGCCAATTATGTTAAAGATTGTCGTGTCATAAATCCCCCATATAGAGCTCTTTTAATTAAATGTCACATGACAAGCAGTCTGGGTCAGCTAAACTCTTTCCCAATTCGTTTTAATTATAACTACATGAGAAATTGTCTGGATAATCAATGCCCTTTGCTCAGATCCGAATCCTAGAGTACACACTATCAGTGCTTTAGACGTGAATTTCTCAAGCTTTTATTTTCCCCTCGAGTCAATTAATTTCCTTTGTTAATTTGTTAGTGATAAGACATCTTGGCTGCTTCTGTTAGGATACCAAAGAGAAATGCTATGCACATTAAGCGGTATAGATATTGAATCAGGAATAATAGGTAAGGATCTGAATGGATTTCATGTTCAATGTTAATATGTTACAAACAGACGAAAAAAGAGAATAACCCAAATCCGTATTTAATTATTTCGTACTATTTAGTAGTTTTAACGTGAGAAAAGTGGTTTATGTTGTCAAACCCTTACGACAAATCGGATTTGGATAAAATGGCTTTCCTGTTTCAAATATACAAATGAAAGTAATTGGCATAATTTCTCATTTCATATGCACTCACTGACATTATATCAAAATACTTTTATAATGCGTACTTGTATATGCACGGATGTCAAATCAGATTCAGTCCTAAGATTTCACACTATACATGAACAGACAAAATGCATTGCTATATATATACATAATATGTACTTCCGTGGGTGATTCTGAAGTACCTTTAGAAAATACTTACTCTATCTGCACTACCAGTTTCGCCTTCGTTTTCTGTGGAAGCTAATGATGGTTTGCTATTGGCCTTGATGTCCCCTAAGGTCCTGCTGTGTTTTCTCTTTGTTCTAGTATATTGTCGTTGTTTTATTATTTCATTTGAATTGATAAGGCATGCACACATGTGCAACCATATTTGCTTTATGACATTTCTTTAAAAAACCTTTGTAGAATATTTTTAAAACAATTAATAGAGTTAATAATGACTTTCTTCCCTGTCCAGATATTGTAAGCCCAGATATTTTTTTTGAGCTGTAAATAATTTTCATTCTTGTTCGAGATTCGAGTTACTGACTTTTTCGAGTTTCGAGTCAATCTTTTAGAATTGCGTTTTTAGTTTTGACGGTTTCTACGAGTCCTGCGTCATCTTTTTCAAGTGCCAACATACGAACTCACATTAAACACACATTGAAATAACATTCACGTCTCGAAAATTGTTCCTTACGCTAAAAGGTTTACGTTCACCGCATTCGATTCGTCCTATACTGGATTGTTCGTTGTGTGTATCCGATCCTTAGCTCATCTGGTGCCTCCCAGTAACGACGCGGTGTTTGCTTTGTGAACCCTCAGGCCATCTCACTTAGAAGTGATCCCCAATCGAGAGTATTGAATCCCACACTAGAGCCGTCCGGATTGTTGATCACAAGCGGAGCGTGAGTAAACGATGATAAGACATGGTTCATCTCGAGTTGAAATGCTTATACAGACACGTAGCTCTGCATTTAGATAGTCTATAGAACGGAATAAATCGGTTCATGTTGCCTTATTTTGAGAGAAAAAAAACCATCATATATGCATGTACTTGTATTTCATAAGTGTTGCATTTGGTAAGCTTAATTATAGGTTTTACATTATTATGCTTAAGCAATGGAGGTTTTCGCAATCGATACATCGACATATAACTAAGCTGTTATTTAAACCTTAGCGGAACAATGTACATAACACACTTACTTTATTCAAATGTAGTGACCGTTCATTGAAGAATACAGATTATTAAGTAATATATACAAACCTGTATTGAGTGCCCACCCTTGGGGTATCCATTAAGTTTTCGTTCATTGCAGGTCGTCTCATAATATACAGATCCATTCAGTTATCATAAATCACTCAAGTTTTGTTTTTGAAAATGGTCTATTAACACAGGCGGTCTTCTTAAAAAACGTGTGACTGTATCTATAAGCAACCTTTTTATATATGTGTATTGCATGTATATTATATTATGCATGCTCCATGTAAACTTACTCCTTCAAACTTTGCAGCGCTTTAGGTATAATTTACTGGACAATACAACTCGTACAACCAGACAGCGAGTCTTCCTCGGCAACCATCGATGGTGTGAAACATGCATTACATATGTCATTGTCATTGTATTTCATATAATTGCTTCAGAAGATATTTTATCACAGTACTAACTAAAATAATAAAAAAGATTAAACGACTTAAAATTATAATTTTGAAAATATGTTATTTCCGGAAATGGATACCTATACCACAATATACCTACATCCACATGTGATTATTTATTGAAAGTGTGTACACACACACACATTTGTGTTCTTAAATATCAACGATGCACTGTTTCTGTCGTACCACAGTGCGGATTTGGTGTCTGGGTACATCGAGCGTTCATGTGTTTACCTGTTGGTCATACTGTATCTCTTCAAGACAAGTTGTCTGCATACATTTTATCGGACATGACCTAAAAGTCCCAGGAACTGTGATACAGTGCATATACAACACATACTCTATATGAACATCCGGTTTTACCGAGGACGCTTATTTTAACAGGTTGCCCAAACATCTGTATGATCCAGTCACAGCTCTTGTGCTCTCTGTGATATACAAGTGAAATATAAAGCGGGCAGAATCTGCTGCAATCTCCACTCCATGCAAACATTCTCCTGAACATTCAAATAAATGTACACAGTGAGAAAATATAATTATTCCGGCTTCCCCCGTGACCATATCCGGATTTATTGCTACACAATCCAAGTAGTCCTCGATTCAGTTAATTGCATGGCAAGGGTTTCGTACTTGTATGTAAACACCGAAACCGTCTAATCAACGTTGATAACAGCCGTACCATTATTTACCTCGGCCGAGTAAGGGTTCGATCAATCTTCGTTTTATATGACATCACATATGCAGATATGTTATCGTCTGGGGACAAAGTCGTCTCTAATTCTATAATATAGATATTCGAGTTCCAAATGATAGATATATCACTCCGCAAAAAGGGGCAGACACTTTACTCTAAACTTGACAGGTTATGTATATCTCTGCATTACCTCATTGAGTCTCATGGGAAGAAATTGAAATTGAATCCAAATGTGTGTCGTACTTTTATAGATTGTACATTATCAGCTATCAAGTTTTGAATTTGTCGACTCCATTATGTAAAATTGCCCGGATTGGTTAAAGAAACGCGACCAGTAATTTATAGTTATGGAGGAAATGATACTTAAATGTGTCTTCTCCAATTTCTGACAAAAATGCACCGAATTCCATGTCCACTAGTTCTCTAGATCAAGTATTTACACTGACAGCGCTCTCGTCAGTGGAATTATTGTCAGTATTGAAATCAAAGAGATAGGCTGGGAGCGTGCCTGAAAACTAGGAGTAATCGGGCGTGTCCCTCCGGTTTAAGCGTTCTAATCCCTGTATCATTAGCGCGGACGTGAGATAATAGTCATCGATAACTATGGAACAAGATCATACACAACACTGCTCTGTGTTTGTTTGGTTGCAACGCTTGATCAACTTAACGTCAAAATATGCAAAATGATCATGTAGTAATGTAGTTTAAAATGAAAACCAAACCCTGCATATTTATGATTTGAAATGAATTGAATCGTTTGAAGACATCACCAACACATACAGTATGTCTAGGTATTTCGAAAAAATATCTCGTTTTTTAAATATATTTTTTTCCTAAGCTAACAATGCTTTGCATATTCCGGATCAGACTTCATAATTCAAGTCAACGTCTTGACATCTCGGTGTCAAAATGGCTTCCTGGCACATTCGAAACTTCAATTTTCGATTATTTTACAGTATAAAACTATAGAGTTGAGTTATATTGATATAAATCAAACGTGTTTACTATATGTTTTCTAATTCAATTCTTGGCAAAGGAAATAACCGGAAATAACAATGTCCGCCAATAAATCAATGGTAAGGGATTCTAGCTCAACGTCAACGATATGAATATAACGTTTCATGTAAGTTTGATAACGTTTTATTCGAGGATAATTGTCAATTTACCGTGGTTGTATCGGGGTTAATATTAATTGAGTCAAAGAAATGTAGCGTTTAGGTAGTTTTTTGAATTAACGTTACAAACAATTTAATAAATGATTCTTTTGTATAAAGCTTCATCTACTTCATGATATGATAAGATAGCATTATATTTTCATTATATTTAAACAAACTTTGTGTGGATATTCAAAAGTATCGTACTCTCGTTATATACATAACATCAATCACGTTTATCTGCATTTGCGCTGCAACCCACTATATGAACATAACCAGCAGAAATGCATTTCATTTGAGTATGCAAGCAAACACTCTCGTGACGAAACACGTGGTTTACTAATGACGTCATAGATAAACCTTGTTCAATGAAAGTTTTATCGCTTCGCTTCGGATAACCTGGAAAATGCCCCGCGTCAAACGCTAAAATGACTACGGTAATTATTGGCGCAAAGTTTATTCAAATGGGTCTTTTTCGGCAATGTCGTTTAAAGTACGACGCTTATACAAAACGCAGTAAATCAATTAATTTTTTAAGAACAAATGAATAATATTTTGCAATTGATTTTATAGTAAAACGTAACTTTTGGATTAAACGGGTTTTTTTCTTTTTCTTATGCCAGTATGAACAGTATCGGAAGAAACCAGAGTTCTGGCTGATTTTCTCCCGTTGGATTAACATGGGGAAAAGCCTTCGGAGGATACCATTTCCCCATGTTAATCCAGCGGGTGAAAGTGAGCCAGAACTCTGGTTTCTTCCGCTACTGTTCATACTGGCATAAGAAAAAGAAAAAAAAAGTTTAATCCAAAAGAACAGTTTCTTCCCCTACTATGAACGCAAACCGTTTACCTCTATATTAAACGTGTAGCCCTAGCGGGCTTTATGCAATATAGATGAAATCGATTTGCGTTCGTACAGGCATGGAAAATGAAAAAAGCCGTTCAATCCCTATTTAAATTTTGATAATAAAATCGAGTCTCTTATACATGATCAGTCCTTATTTACGTAGTGAAGCTGCTAACAAGACATCGGCTGATTGCGTACAGATAAACAGATCATCACCATTTTTCTAATTACTACAACAGATAATGTCAGTAAATACACAAACGAACAATAACGACAAAATGGTTATTTAGATATAACTTTAATGTCCAGAAATCTCGTTACAACAGCTTAACACGAGGAAATGCCTATGGGTGAAGGTGCAGAGGTGACAAGGAAAAATTAAAACAGAAATATTTGATCTGACGTAGAAATGAGCTGCCATATGGGCAAGACTTGATGCTATATGCAAGTGTTCTATGGAATTGTTGAAAGACATGATAGGCATTTAATTCTAAGAAAAAATAGGAAACGCAGCAGGGATATTTCACTCATAAATCTACATCAGTAACATTCTATCACAGCAAAGTGTGTCAATCTATCACAAGCTGAACTCGAGTGATGTTCGGAGAAACCATTTCGACTTCAAAAGGCATTCATTATGTGTCTTAGTTTATGATACTATAGAGTATCCTCCGGAATTCTAAGAAATAAGTGTTTGATTTGTTAACCTATGGGGGCACTTAATGATTAACCGAAAACACGAAATATTATGGAAGAACTAAAGCGGTTATAAGCTATGTTTCGTATGTACAATTGGATAAAAATTCTAATAATAACGATTAGCCAAATAAAAACCATACCATTAATTAAATACATTCATCTAAATCCTCCCATGTAACTCACTTGCATCTTTTCTTACAAATAGACACAAACGTGTACGCATGCCGTCCTCATACATCCTCGATACTCCAGGGGTTACGCTTATTTACGCTCTCTGCACCCCTGGAATATGTCATCGCAAAATAAAAGGCTTAGTGTGCACCACCTTGTGGATGAGACAGAAAGAGTAGTTCGACCCGTTGATGTACATCAATATAATCTCGCGGTAACGTAACAGTAAAAATTGACAGGCTTTGAAGTTGGGTGTCGCTCCTTTGTAATCTTCAAAGGACAGGTATCGGCCCAGCGTTTGGTCAGTTTCTTTTCTTTTTTACCGGATATCAATCAAACAGCTATCTTCGCGCCTTCAATTTTGCCATGACATATTCAAGGGGTGCAGAGAGCGTACGTGAGCGCAACACCTGGATATCGATGATGTTCTCATATGATACTAGTTCTTCCGAGGAGGACGTTAAACCCCAAAAAGACAAACAGACAAACAAACAATGCACGCATGATGTAACTTAAATTATAAATATATTAAGAACAAAATAAACTCTTTATAATATTATTATATGATATATTTACATATAGATAGGTCAGAATGGGCTACTTGTAACAGGTTAAGAATAGAAAACCCGACATCTGTCATATATCAATATCACAAAGAAGTAAAACAGAGTAACCCCATATATTACTACAGAGATAATCTGATTTACATTTAATCATTATTACACATACTTCGAGCATCTCGTACAGGGATAGATTTTTTTTTTATCTCCGGTCTATGATTCATGACATCGAGAACAACTATAATCATGTTCACCTACATCAAAACACACTATAATTTTACCTTTATTCGAGGAAACTGGTATTATTGTACATCTTATAAAATGACCTGATCCGAATACTCACCACCAATCATAGATATTTGGTGATGCATATCTTTTGTGGATCGTTTTAAATTCACAGTGCAAATAGTAAAATTGAATACGTGGTGAATAATTTCAATCATTCTTCCAAGTTGGTTTCGTAATAATATTTTTCCTTATGAAAGACTCGTTTAAAATATAACGGAAACTCGAATTTGTATTTTCAGCACGGTATTCACATTCAAAAACATCAAATGGAAGTTCACAACAATAACTAAAACCTACGTTAAAAAGAAAATCTAGCGAATGCTATCATATAAACCTGTGATACATTTTTGCATGATAGGAATCAAATTAAACCTACGAAGCAAATGCCCTCTAACTTTTTAGCATGAGTAATGTTTGGAAATTTTATGTTTGCAGCAAAGGACATTTGTTTGCTGAATGAAAATAAAAACCTCAGGAACAAGGATCGGTGATTGACCTCAAAACATAATCAAACTATCATAGAAATAGAAAATTTCATAAAAATATAATCTAAAATTACAATAGAAGTCTTTTTTTTTCATATTCCGAAAGAACCCAATTTAAACAAATGGTGATATTCGAAACAGCCCCGAGGGCTATTGAACGAGTAATATTTTACAGAATGAAGACATAGGAACAAATTTAGACTGTCTGACACGAGTTAACTAACATTTATCTACTGAGCGGATTAATTTACAGATAGGTTATTATGTTAGGGACAAAAACCTATAACTTGCCACATAACATGAAGTGAAGTGTAAACATATTTGAAAGGAAATGCGCCAAACAACGTCTAGTATAACTACCATCATCATAAGGCACTGACATATTGTCATATAGGGAAAGATTCAAAATGGTCACCTGCTTGTTATGATATACCGCTAAACAATTTACTGTCGCGAGACATTTATATATATTCGCCTTAATTCACGAGAGGATTTAATCGCAAAATCAAAACAATTGCGAAAATGAGTTCCAAGTCATAAGCGACCATCGCAAGTTGGAATGAGTTTTTTCCTGAAACGCAAAATTCAAAGAAAGACGATGTTTTGTTAAGTCACGTGATGCTGTATGGCACAGTGAAATGACTGTTATATAAACTCTAGACTGGGCTTGATAACCCTTTTCGCAATTGTATGGGAGATTATTGCAATGCAACTGTTAAATCAACTGTCGTGGATAAGGTGTGTGATATCAAATTATGAATTTTAAGCACACTCGTGAAAATTAAATGAACTGCATTAGTATAAACGGATATTTTATCAATTGTCTACTAAATTCTAAAATCAGTTTAACATCTGACCATTTCGATAGCATACTCCTTATGAGACTTCAAGTCCGATATAAACTCCTTGGCCTCCGGCTCATCTGGCTGACATCGGGACTCTTAGACTGGTAAAGGATGTGATATCAAACTGGACGCATGCCAAACTCTGTAAATTCTTAAATATTTCACAAGTCATGTAACTATATGTTCATCGTAGTAATATCTGGAGTCTAACTAAAGAGCTCATCATTGTAAAAGTATTCATTTGGATTATCCAACCCCCTAACTGACAAAACCTCTACCGTGATCACATAAACAGGCCACCTAGATATAAAGTTTTGATACTAACTTTGACTGAAGGCAACGATTGCGAGTCATTTTTGTTCACTCTCACACAAACATCGACTTTATGCATTGATTGCGAGTCTTTTATGCTAACTTACATAGTTTTTCGGTTGTCTACGATATGTGCCTTGTTGAACTTATTGGGTTGATGTACCTTAGATTTTATATCAATCGAATCATTTGTTTGTGGAGTATTATGCAAGCCAATTATACGACACACCTTATGAGACGATAAAAGCTGAGAATAAACATCACCATGGCGACGCTTTATTCAAACCACAACCTGCAACCTGAGCTGTGATACTTGATTCGATAAATTCAATTACATTGTAGTTTAATTTGCGACCATTTGTAATTTGACTGACGTGATTCATAATGCATTTCTATACTAATTAATTAGATTAGTTCCCTGCCGCTTTATTTTAACACGAATTATCCTTAAACTTCGTTCTCTTTTTATAAGTATTCGAAAAGCTATATCACGAATTCTAATACTTCAAGAAACAGTACTACGTCCCTCTAGTTTCTAGGGTGACAGTATAAAGAGTAGTAAGGCCAATTAAAGGTAAAAACCCCCAACCTTATCGTATGTTTCAGTATCATCGATTAATGCTACAGTCATCCGTCACATCAAAGGTCTATATACAGAGTATACATTTTTACTTATTTTCAGCACTCATTCTAGAAATATATATATTCAACAGGTGTATACAAGGAGACATATTAATCAGCTATGTACAGATATTATTTTATCCCGAAATACATCATTCAACCAAACAAACAAATCAAAGAATATTCATTTCTTCATCTGGTTTTCCCCCACTGGGAGTGTGACGATAAAACATGTTTATGAATAGGATTGCCGGGCCGGAAGTCCCATTATGAGTAGGGAATCACTGTGTTGGTGCATCGCATTAAATTCTTTCACACAACACCTTAAAATAAAGAGATCGTGACAATGTACTTGATAATGAACGGAATGATTCATTTTGGTGCAGAGATTGCTTTCAATTAAACTCATACTGGTACATTACTCAGTTCTCCACATAATGAAAGAAACATTAATAGCAGAATCACTCGACTACCTTTTTTTGACGTTAGTCTCTTTTATTGGGATACATCATTTATTATCACAACCGCCAGTTACCAGATCTCTATCATAACCTCATATTTTCCCTAGGGTTATATACGTTCTTCACCTGATACGGTCATTTTCTCCCTGGATACCATTTACCCTCTGCGCTTTTGTGTATATTATGTATCAATAGCATGGAGTCATACTCCTTTGGAAACGTTCATTCATACTCAAATTTGTCGTCACCATTGCAAGTATATTATTACAGGTGTTCGTTCTTTCTCATTATCATTGATAGATGTACTATGGTACCTGTCACGCTAACACTTTCCGATAATCAAAAAATCCAATGTTGATTGACAACTGTTATACTTATCACACACGTAACATGCCATACTGGATCCATACTAGTGTTCAAAGGAACTACCATCTCATACACAACACATTTACATACTAGGCTTTTTTGGAATAGTTGTAGCATTCCAATTTAACGTATTACTCTATCAACGTTAATTTTATCCGAAACATTGAATTCCTTTTTCCATCATAATTATACGGAAGCTTAATTGTGTTAGTTTCTGTTTCCGTCAATGTTAGTGGCTATTGCTACTCGTTGAATGCCTTGAATCGTTACAGATTATAAAAGTTAATATTTCAATCCATCGTTGTTGAAATCTCCTTGGTGGTTTGAACATGCTTTTATATATGAAGATTTTAAACACAGGAATCCAAAAGTACTGGAACGAATTTGACGTCACATGAATTATTATCTACGTTCTTGTTGGAAGTAAAAAACTTTCACGTTCCTTTTCAGCTTGTGGTGTTTTCTGCTGTAAAACAAAATATGATTTTTTTTTTATGTCAGTTTGTACAAAATTAATGTGTTGAAAACAATATCAAGCTTTAGACTCAACAGCTAGTTACATTAAAACTGTAAGCGTCATAATATTTTCTTCATTAACTGTTTTGTCAGACCAAGATCCAACATATTCACCATCAAGTATTTTAAAAATATAAACAAAGAAATTGGAAATCATAAAGATTTTTTCCTTTTTAAGGTAGATAACTCAACACGTGGCAACAATATGTGAAGGAACATATACCCTTAAGTTAACGATGCCCTAAGGAATGGCCCTATATCTTTTTATAAACTGCACTATTCCAAGCCTTCTCGCCATGGCTGAAATGCTTCTTCAGCACAAACATAGATAAGTATTTTTCTTTTTTTATTGTTGAGGTTGCGAAAAAGTAATTTCAACCTTTAGTTGTTTTATGATAAATGATCTTGTCACATGTTGAAAATAGTTCCGGAAGAATGAGTAGATCTCACTAAGATATGTTTTTTTGAAATACTTGATTTTGTAATTTCACTTAAAAGCTGAGTAAATAGCTGACAGAGATGAACGACAAGAATTAAGTCTATCGGCCTACGTAATTCATCAGAAAGCCGATTTTCTATATTATTGCGGTACAGGTTACAATCAATAAGTCGGGGATAGAAATAAATATTTGTCTTTACCTCTCATTTAACATTTAATGTCAAAGCACCATGCAGTGCGTAAATACACTCGGAAACACGAACACTCAATTATATTCTGATTAATAACTTAAAAGCGCCGTATTGTCATAGCTGTGAATGCCAGTATTGCATGTATTGTATTAGATATGGATTATATTTAAAACATTTAATACTCAGCAAATATGACTCAATAATGAAATTCTCTTGAATTGACATCTGTTTATTGATCAGAAACTAATGGGAGGTTTGTAATGGCGGGCCTGGTACACATTTTCTGTGTGTATAAGTAACCAAGAACGACCCACCTCTGACAAGGATAAAGGATTTCAAATTAAATATTATTTTCCAGTTTTGCATAAAAACTATGGTTTATAATACCGATAACACAGCACGCTTTACATCATGCTGTTATGCATATTTATCTAGCGTTCTATTAATTAGAGATATGTATATCGAACCGAAAAAAACATTGCTTCATGCGCAATATCAATTTGCATTGTACTGAAGAGGCAGTTTTCAAGAAATATTGGATGTACCGGAGCCTAGAACCTTAAACAAATGTAAAACATAAAAACACGTATTTTCATTATTTGATTGTTAATGAGTTTCCGAGAGCAGAACAAACACTTTCGTTCCAAGGATTATGTTGAATGGTTTGCTATCAAAGCATGTTTACGGAAACAAATGTTAATGGCAGTGCTAAGCCATATTGCAGATACCCATGACGCAACAATGACAGTATAACGATCAAATAAATACATGGACAAAAAACCAATCAGATATCAATAATGTTGATACGGATAATTCGTTCTATTGTTTCCAAAATAACGAGAGCCATGTGTATTTTATTAATTTATTTACCTTTTTTGCAGCGTTATGGAGCATTTTTGTGAAATGTTCAAACCCACACACAATGGCTGCGAACACTATGCCGCCTACTAGAATGAAAAACACTCCAGCAATGTTTTCTATCTGTAACTCTGACGTCTCGTCCGCTGACGGTTTGGTAAAATCCGGACAATTTCGCCGGCCCCACCATCTGTAACACAAATGATGAAATGTAAGACAAGCACTCTTCGAATGGTTACACTGGCCAACCAATTAAAAGGAGCGAGTTCATATAAACTGAGTTTTGGTTTAATTCTGCAGACTTTATGGCTTCAGACGTATTATAGACAACAAGGGCTGCATAATTTGTTTCTATTCCTCCGTGGATTCAAGAAACCAGATCGACAAAAAAGAACAATCCCGTTTTCAAGATACAATACTTTACGTAAACTAGATTAACGCCATTGTTTGAGGACATTTCGACAGACTCATAACTATGCAATTGGCACTTTCATGATGATTGGAATCCACGATCAATTCAATTGCTATTCACGAATGCAGTATTCAGTTAATCCCGCATTTGGCCGATGGAAAATCCACTAGTAATAACTAAGCATACAAGGACGAATAGTACGCTCTTGGTATCAGGGGAGAGAAATGGGATCGGTGTGACGAAAATAACCACAACAATTGTCTGTCTCCAAGTGTTATTGATAGTCAAATGTTGGCGTCAAGGATGCAATATAGGTAATAACGAGTAGGATAATGTCGTTAGTGTCATTAGACACTAATGCTTACACAACCGGGTACTGTTGGCTTTATAAACTGTAACTACAGTATTTAGTAGTTGTTCTCCTAAGTTATGTCCCCTTTTTGCGGCAAAAGATGTAACGAGAGAAAACAAGGAAGAAATTACTATTTATGTCACAATGGTATACATGGAAAAGATAATACAAAGAGAAAGTAGACACAACATCCTCCCATCTTCTTGTGTTCTGGGCTAATCACATTTGAACATTAGGACGTTGGTGCTATGCTTATGCTTCGGAAATAGCCTTTATCGAAAACGAGAATCAAGTTATGTGTTCTTACATAGCGAAACTAATTGAAAACGTTCAGCAGAGATTGACAAAGTAAATACCACAGTGTTTATAAAGACTAAATTATCTAAGTCTAGTCAACAGTCGCTACAAAGATGACGTAACAGAAGATTTTAGGATCCTATCTGTGAAAAACGAATCTAATATCACTTTCGTTTCTCTGACGGGGATGTTTGTTCACAAAATCAGTGTTTATATATGGATCTGTCTTCCGATAGAGGAGGTCTACAACAACAACAAATTCTGAATACAATCTTATAAGTGCCGAAAAGCAGAGAGAAAAACACATTTTGAAAAAAGCATTTTTATGACCATGTGTTTTGGATGCCGCGACATACTTAGGCAATGAAGAGATTCGTGAAGGTTTAGGCATAAGAACCTCCCCCCCCCCCTCCCCCCAAAAGCAAAACAAAAACAGTCAAGCAAATGCTTTATAATCAACGAAAACAAAACTCACTTGTTTTCTAACTCGTGTAGAAGTCCGGTGTCACTCATCCTTAGGATAGCCATTGACAATTCCTCCCGATAGGTGGCGCCAGGAGGGACCCCTATTCCAAACCCTTTGGGATCGAAATGGGGACCAATCTCCATAAACTCACAGTCCATGATGGTCATATACTTATTAACCGTTGTGTCCCAAAAGAAGGCATAATTTCCCTGTTTGACCCTTTGAAAACCTTCCGCTGTAGTGTCAACCATGGAGTCCTGTTCCCGGACTTCAGACATCTGGGCCCACATCTTCGAGAAATGCTCAATTGTCGTCTGCTTAAAAAAATGCATTATTCCACTGCTTCGAACGGTACCGTACTGTATTTTCGTCTGAGATGCCAAATCGGTGACCGACTTGATAGGGGCGTTGATCTTCTTGACCGTTAAGAAAGCAGCAAGGTTAGCTGTGTATGACGAAATAAGGATGAGGGCAAAGAACCACCATGCGCTGGTCAGTATACGGCCAGGGAGAGTGGACGGCGAGGCGTCAGTACTGCCCTGAAGGAGTGACCCGAAAACAAACCACAAGCTCTCGCGGAAGGAAATCGCCGGATAGTCCTTATTATGAGACGCCCCTATCTTTTCCAGCATATAGAGTATTATACTAACTACCACAAAGGCGCCACATGTACAGAACCATACAATATGGTGCAGGGGGTTCAGAAATTCAAAATAGGACCTCTCAGATTTGGGAAGTTTCATCAGGACACTTATGTAGCGGGTCATAAATGGTTTAGTGAAATCTACTGCTTCCTCCCGTTGTGAGTTGATGCTTATTGGAGCTACAGACATCGTGGCATTCTGAAAAGTAAAATATCAAAAATAATCAACGAGTGACATAGGTCCATACCAAACACATTTGTACGAATTGTAGGATCTTAAGGGCAATGATTAAATATATCTAAGGTCATGTTAATTTCACCGTTTAATGTCAACTATGACGAATGTAATCCCCTCATTAATCACTATATAAAACAGCGGAGTCTTACAATGTATATGATGGTTTTCCCTAAAATACTTTTTCTTTGATAATTTCTGCATCACATTAAATGTTTTTTTACAGAAATAATTTTTTCAGACCTATTCAAAGCAAACCTATTCACAGATGAAGTTTTGAAAGGGTTCAGAATGTCTTTTGTCTCGTAATGGTATCTTGTGCTTTCTCTTTGTTACATTTTGTCCTAGTGTGTTAACGATATGGCATACATTTCCTATGTTATTTATTTATGAGAACAGTGTGTGTTATTTGCATCTTAGAGTATACCTAGAATTCCTGTATGTATACTATTACAAATGTATCACGGATATTTAGGATGTGGTCCTTGCAATATGCCAATAATTCTTCAAAACTAATAATGATATTGACATATTCAATCTAACAGTATATTCAAAGCTATCTTTGATATTTTAGATGACCTCTCTTGTCTGCGGTATTGCAGTGTCCATTTGCGATGTTTACGGTCAATGTGTCATTCGCCTATGCGATATATTATAGGTATTGATTTCCCATCAGCACTCCATTATGTGTCAGACCTATGGGTTTGGAGAATGGGCTAAGCATAGGTCAGAATGACGTACGTCCTCACAACCTTAAACCCATTAAACTGGCAGCTCGGGGTAATCTATATGTCTATTACTTTGATTAGGGGGTCAAATATCACGTGTAAGCTTTCCATAATGGTATAAGTCAACAGGAATGTGACAAATAAGGAACTAATAAATATATTACCAACGTCATATTACGGATGGTATCTAAGTTTATCTTCCCAATCATCACTTAATAACATCTAATATTGGTTATAACCATAGTAGTGTAATCCAATCTGGAGGGGAACGACCCTTATTTATTTATATATATATAATCAATCTCATTGGTGAGGCTTTGTTTACAACATCGTTACTGAACTGTCAGATGACCAGACTTTTGATTCGTGCTTCCATTATTGTTTAACTCATTCACCCCTAAAGACATATTTGAACTCCAAGGATGGAAAAGAAAGTTTATAAGTGCATTTTTTCTGAAAATATCAACACTTCGCAATTAGGTTATATTATTAAACGTCAGCGCTTAATGCAGCCTATTACTATCACAATAGGATTGCGTAATCATATTTTCGCGCATGTGTAAAAGTGGCAGAACTATTTTGTCTTGGTAGCATTCTTAGTAGGTGTTAAGAGGCTGAGAAATATATTTAATTATGACAAGAAAATATCAACCATCCTGATAAGGCTATAATTGTTTGATCTTGGCTGAGCTACGTCTTCGACAGAAAAACCTTACTCTTGGGTCTTCATCACACAGTCTTTACATATTCTATTGTCCAATCACACTGTGTGATTGGAATATACTTGTTTCGTTAAACACGCAACCCTAGATGATGAAGAGCCAATTTTCATGCCCACTTTATTATTGATTGCCATAAAGTTAATCGAAGAAATAATTAAGTAGAATAAATTAAATTCGTTAATTATTTTCGACAAAAACTTTATAATTTCTGTTAGTTGTTAGTAGTTAGCGGGTCAAGTGACGCTATATGTACTCGTCGTTCTTTCTTGTGATAGGTTACTGTGGTAAAGCTTACACAGAGGATATCCTGTAAAACCGTACCATTTTACTGTAAACATATTTTTA
Source organism: Mizuhopecten yessoensis (assembly GCF_002113885.1). Classification (NCBI taxonomy): domain Eukaryota; kingdom Metazoa; phylum Mollusca; class Bivalvia; order Pectinida; family Pectinidae; genus Mizuhopecten; species Mizuhopecten yessoensis. The sequence goes on from NW_018406672.1 coordinate 1,128,276, forward strand.
AAATATTCACTCTTAATGATGAAGTTATTTAATCAGGAGAATCAATAACGAATATTTATACTTAATTGTTTATCCATTAAAGCGGTATAGATATCATTGCCAGTGCATATTGAAGCTCCATACACGAATTTGGATGAAAGTCGTTGAAGGAGGGATTTGAAATGTAATAACGAGCATTATGATATTCAAATCATTTTCTCAACAAGTTGCTAAAAGATTGGAAATTTGCCCTTTATATTTCTAAAAGTTGCTAGTAAAATACGTCCTTTTTTTGTTATCCTATTCATTTAACGTGTTGAAAGGGCTTTCACACCAACTTAATGTTATCTATCATATGTTTTACCATCCTTGTGCAATATATCATATAAAGTTGATACAAAATTTACAATGTTACTTACATATGGCTTCCCTTACTTCTCGTTCACTGCTAATAAGCTATCAATTACATGTATGTTCCCTGTTGTATTGAATTTTCGTTGATAGTGTAGCCAAGGGATATCTCTAAAACTTTAGCATGATACGTGTAAATCTTTAAAATATCCTCTCAGAATTAGGTCCATTTGAATCTATTCTTCTGAGATAAACCATGATTCTTTTAGAGGCGAAACCCAAGGTAGATATGTGGAAATACATATTTTTTTGAGATTAAAAAAAGTAGAACGTGTCATTAAAACAGGAGAATTCTAAATAGAGATAAGTCACGGAGAAATGACGATACAGATATGGGTTTTTTCCCCACAAAATTCGGTCAATTTTATCAACAATACAAGTGCATTATGCTCGGACTGCGTTCTCAGATAACATTTGATTAAAAAATCCCGAGCAGATCAATTGCATTGAAATTCCAGAAAAATAAAAAGGAAAAACTTTTTTATACAAATTTGGCCATTTGATTGTTCTGGTGCCGAAGAGAAAAGTTATGAACTCGGCGTGAGGCTATAATTGTATATTGCTAGCATAGGTAAAATACTGTTTAACATTGTATGTATTTATGTAAGATCTGAAACAGTTATCCCGGATGAAATTTTAAATTTGTTTGTTATCTTGATATAGAGAAGCAGGATAATAGAAGGAGAAAACATAACCTGCTGATTGATTGATATCAGTTAATAATTTAATCTTGCTTGTAACAAGCATTTTTATTGGCTTAAACATTTATTTTATCAGCCCATAATATAAAAAAAATGACGTCGCCGTTTGCAACGTCGCTTTTGATTGGCTGATACAGCAGCGCAATAATTTCTAAGAAAAAAGAGTCCATCAATAAAAGTGGATTTCCACAGGGATTGTGTATAGTAGATTAAATTATAAGGATTAACTTGAATATATTTTTCATGTTATGGAACTATAACACAAAAAATCCGGAGTGTACTCTTATCATAAACCGCTTCGCGGTTTATTTAGAGTACACACCGTTTTTTGTGTTATGAAAAATACATGAAAAATATATTCAAGTTAATCCTTTATAAACTAAAACTATTCAAAACATCTCTGATATTTTCTACAAATAGATATTGTTGTTCAATTTAAGCAAGTTTAATGACGATTTAATCACACTTTGAATAGATTAAGTTATGAAATTATTTAGCAATTTCTTTTCATCATGCTTTCCTGTTGTGTTTATTAAAAACAATCTTATGTGAACAGATCAAAACTGTTATGCTGGTGCATATCACTTTGGATCCATGTCTCGTGTTCCTTATACCTATTCTTCCCTAGAAAAGTTATTGTCAGAACATTGTGACAGAGTCGGGTTTCTTTTGAGAGACATCTCAGGGTAACAGTCACTAAACATAAGCAAGTGGATGCAGTCGTCATTCGCCAAATGCTGTTGTGAAAACTTAAATCCTAACCAAACTCTCCACCGTTAACCATCATAGCAAAGTAAAGGAGTTGTTATATGACCTATAAATCTGTATTAAACGATTGAATTCAATTCAGTATCGACGAACCAAGATAAGATGTGACAAAATACAATTGAGGGCCAATATTACTCTTAGAAATCAGGTTAGTTTGAATTGACATTGACAAATGGGGCCATATAATTAATATATTTCTCTACGAAGTTAAATGCCGATAAAGTAATTTATAATTTTTAAAGATATTGGTATTTATCACGCTTATGGTGTCAGCATATCATATTTAAACATGGTTTACAAGAGAAAACTTTTTCTCACATGATGTAGTAAGAGGGTATTTTTTCTCCTAGTGACGACCTGACCGTAGGCTAGAGTCAGAAATATGATATTTACAGTATACAAGTAAAGAAAGATGAGATTCACTCACGCAATGCACAACCCAAACATCCTGAAATGACTACAGCGATCCTTCAAGATTTATACAAATATAACCGATGTCTATTTGTCACGAACAGACTGAATCAACCTTGATTCCCGTACCGCTAAACACACAGGAGGCGGTGGCAGTCTGTGATGAATCCTTGTCTGATGTCGAGGTAGTAAAACAACTTTGCGAGCAGGGACACTAACAGTAAGTAAATGCATTAAAAGCCTTACTAGCTTTATTTTCAAATTTCAGAAATCGTTTGTTTATATTCAAAAAGACGTGAATCTTCAAACGTGTATCGACGTTATCTTCAGATAATATATTTATGATATTGATCAATGATTTCTATTTTATTTTATTTTATTTTTTTAAAGAATTTAGATAGTACAAAAGCTAACCAGGCCCTGAGCGAATTGATCGTGACATGGAACCACAGAGTTACAGAGAATATTTTCGCTTCTTGGCGACTGTTCCGTTCCATCTCAATGATAACTATATGTACCTGTACTTATCGTAGGAACAAAGATTACGTAATTGCCTGTTAAATATATGGAATGGTATCGGTATTTCTCACCCCCGCCAGAAGTTCTCCAATCATTCCGTTCCATTCTTCGTTGCTATCGTCAATTTTAGACCCGAACATTCCATCGTGGACGAGATAGATATCGTAGTCGAACTGAAGCATTTCCGCCACCTCCTTGATCAAGTCTACGGCGAACCCTTCGAAGCGGTCATTACCGTGACGTAAGCGGTAATCACGCTTATGCATGGTAAATGGTTGTTCCTGTAAATGAAAAGAGGGGAGGGTAAGTAAGTCGTGCAAGTGTTATATGAATTGCAGTGAACACACTGATTGACCTATCCATGTACGGAAAACCTCACAATGACTAAGGATCTCTTCCAACTGTAGGTCAAACACTAGAAACAATTCGCATATACAGTTACCTCCCCTTAATTCTGTTTTGGATATAACTATAGTGCAATTTTACTAGGGTGCTACGTCTGAACAAATAGCAAAGTTGAGTAGAGTGACAGGATACTTTTCTAGCCGAGATGATTTTTTACACACAGAGCACCTTTTTGAGTATATTTGGTTTATATCATCTTTATTATTCTGTCACAAAAGTCTCGCAAGGTATGCGTTTTTAGAAATGATTAATCAACGCTCCAGTCAGGTCGGGCAAGTGATACGAGATACCTTTCATCTGTTCAATGAAACTGTGCTAATTAAGATGGTAGGCTATCTACATCACACATGAACACCTTTACCGTAGTTCTCATTGTGAGCTCATTAAATCCCAAACAGATAAACTGGGTGTTTCGTTTTCTGAACAAAGAGTCTCAAAGAATAGAGTTCTTTAAACTAACAAAAGATAAATTGTCACTTAAAGATAAAAGCAAAACAATGGATTAACTTGGTGACTGTAGAATATAATTTTGGAATTTATTAACTCCATACTTTTCTTTGACAGTCAGCTTCTTCAATAAAGTGTTTGATACCCTATTGTTATTTTTATTATTGTTTGATGGTACGTTCTAAAGATAAAAAAACGTATCTTGATAAAACTTGTGTACATATGTAATCAACTCAGCTGTAGGTTAATGCCATATTTGACGATAACTCAAAATAAAAGTCACAGGCTGAATATACATGTATAATGCCCCCTAAATATGCAAATATTACTCCTTACACTAACGCAATTGGTATTATATTGATTGATAAAAGTTCTGCTTTCACAGAAAAGATAGTAAGTTTTATGAATATGGGAAAAACATTTGGAAAACGGCAAATATCACTCAGAATGAGCTAAATCATTTTTCAATATGGCAAGGTTTATATTAAGACAAAGTTTACACACGCCCACACACAAAATATTTGTTCAACGGATCCAAACATTTGCGAACCTTACCAAAATCATGACGACTTTAGCCCTTCTTCCTCTTAGAGGAAATGGTTGTGTTTTGTTCCCTCTGTTGATCCTGTCCCGGAACTGAATTCTCGAATCGAAGAAGTCTGGCATTGACACCCATTTTCCTATCTAAAACATAGCATGAAATCATTTCAGATTGATTCAATATTCAAAGTCACGACGAAATTTGATTGCAAGAGAATCATTTATTTCAAAATCACCAACAACACTTCTGTACCAATACGTTATTCCCTTTGTATTTTTCTCGCTCTCAGTAATTGGTTATTTTTGAGAAAAACAAAACACTTTCAATATCGACAAATTTCTCAATTTTTGAGGAATGTTGGGAAAAAATAAATTTCACACAATTTCTCACATCAGTAGCTGGAGCTGAATTGACAATGAGGTAATCTTAGTGTGGTCTTCAATACTGTAACATTTGTTGGACAAACTCAATACTGATCAAAATCATTGGGTTGGAAGAGTCTTCCAAGTATCGATCGTAAATGTTGTCAAGTTGTAACGAGTTGCATGCGCAAATGGGCCAACATTATTTGGTCTTGTCAGTTTAATTCGACAATTTAAATTCAAGCAATAACCACATGACATGCTTTCCACATTGTAATAACGAGCACTGCTATTTACAGACCGGGAGTCTTATCCAATTTCTCATCACGTTGTTTGAGAATTATTTTCTAAGGCGTTGGTTGGGTTATTGTCGCTGTAAATTAAGCCTAAAAAACAAAATAAAAAACGGGAAGAAAATCTAATATGCGAAGCTTTAAAGTTGTATTTGTTTACAAACTGTTGGCGTAATTATTATAATTACCTACGCTCATCTAAACTCAACAAGTTTTATACTATATCGGTGTCTGATCCAATTATGGTTCCTCATCTTATACAATAGATATTCATAACGTTTCTGTTTCTTTTGTTATTGCAACCCTCTTTCCCCCCAACCAAATAAATAAAATAACAACTAAAATTAATTAAATAAATAAGGATAATGAATCAATTAATAAATGAAAATAAGAAAAGTAAATAAATAAAAACACCATTGACCCGAAGGTATAACGATATTGGCGATACGTCGTAGATGGAAATGATGGCCACCCCGACACTTCTCCCAAACCGTCACCTCGACCTCTTGCATGTTTGCCATCAATTTGTTATTGTGCGTTGTCCACGCTACAACCGTAGTGACTAATTACCCAGCTCCAGCGGTCATAATACTCTGGCCTCCTCACACCGTCGAGGTATGGAATTACGTACTGCTAATCCAATGGAGACGTTTACGGATGCGTTTTATCAGCCCGCCAAACCAAAATTACGCCAAGTGTCACCAAACACACCATATAACGTGAAAAATATACGCCCTTTGTAAATAAGACCGCCTCTAATTCTCGTTTCTACCATAAGGTGACATCAATGTACAAAACGACATGGTACCACAGTGCGCCGTATAATAACCCGGATCCTTCAGGTTACACGAGGTAATGCTGTTTCTCCGTCTGACTCTGCGAATGTGACCCTCAGACAAATTAACGATCGGTTCGACTGTCCCTTGCTGCCCATTCGCTTTTGGCGGCCATATTGGTTTTCACAAATTGGAAAGACTGACGCGAATTTGACTAAATGTATTATTCTATAGGGGAATGCTCTTAACACAACACATTGTCTTTTACTGGATGGAATAACGAAAGTCTTGTCTCGTCGAATAACTATCTTCTGTAATAAAAGTCATCGGGTTTTGATTTAAGTTCATTAATTTACTTTAAAAGTGCTTTATGTGAATGATCTCCCTTTGTTCGCTTCAACTTGTTTGAGTACTTGTGCTTGAGGTTATGTATGATAATTTTGCTATAAAGATCTGTCATCACACATAACACTCAGTGTGATGCACAATGCTACTATCGTGTAATTTACCGGTATAAAGATGATGTTTGGATTTAACTCTTTGTCTTTATATAAGTAGACGTATTTTTTAAGATAGGAAATCTTACAATATGCCCCGTACCTATATCGCCAAATATTCACCATAGGCACTCCTCCATCGGTCTGGGAACTGTCTCTACGTTATATCAGGTAAGATGTAAGTACCAAAATACGCCTTAACAAGGATACGTGTAAATACAAGCATAATGCTATTAAACTATTTCCGGAAATGCTTCATGTAACAATAATGTGCATCAACACAACCTCATACTTTTGTATCCGCCATCTTTGACATGGCTCCCGTTCTCGTAGACAACGGGCAGGTGTCCATGGCATCGCTTAAAGCAAGCGCAACATGGTCAGAAAATTTCACAGACACGGTCAGATCAACAGTGTACGGCACACACAAGATGGACTAGATAAGGTCATGCACAGGATGTTACTATATATATTGATACAAACAATGCGTCCACCGCAGGGCCAACTATGTACATACCACATGGATCAACATGAAACACATTACACTTGACTGTTATTTCCTTGAATGTCCCTTTCCGTTATGCTATAAAGCCGTGGGCGTATTGTTTTTATTTGTTTTTAGACTCATGAATTATGTCCTCGAGACCTTCTGGCAACCGGTGCCTTTATGACCTCGCGGAGGATGGCGTTTTTTTCCGCGACGGACATCGAACGGAAACACAAATGTACAACACAAGATCCTGTCAAAGATTTAAATCACAAAATGATGGATAACCAAAAGACAAGGTTCTGAAAGTATATCTTCGGGCAAAATGAGTTTCCATGGAGTCTACGATACCCAGGAGAATGTAACACATGTTTCACGTGATAAGAATATAAGATTCATATTCATCTTGGTAATATGCATAAACACTGGGATGAATGAGTTAAGAAACAGTGGACATTTGCTTGAAATTGATTGAGTTTTAACGGAATTTTGTTAAATTCTCTTGGGCTATTTAATTGATTTTAATGTATTTTTAATTGAATTTAGAAGTATTATGTTATCTAAAGGGTTAATTCATCAGTTGTTTAAGATATTCTTGTCCTGTCTAAAGTTAAAAATAAATTCACATTTAAAAACAATTTTAGTCCTAATGATCATCTTAGTACCGGAAAATCAATATCTGCAAATATGCAAAAACGAATAAAACATTATAGTCATTAAAAAGAGAATACTGAACAAGTTAAGGACAGAGGAAAAGAAATGAAAAAAATAAAATAAAAAAGAAATTGCATAACTGAAATTCTATTTTGTGTTATTAGTTGTCTGTAGACTATCTTGAACGTTCTATAAATATCTTAGAACACAAACAGCGACATCCATAAAAGGTCCAGTACAGTAGTATGAGCTCAGCCTTCTAGAATAAAATTTCGAAAACGAAACACCGAATGGATCCCATTAGCGTGCTTGTACTTCACACTACGTTATAACGTTTAATAGCGACATTATATAGTCAAATAAATCGTATGAAAAAAAATGTGTTCATTATACGCGCAAAATGGCGTTGCTGATTCCCCGTTTGAAAGATTTAAACTCAAACGTCAACGCATTTCTAGGAGAGATTTAAAAGCAATGAAGAGATGGAATCCGATTTCCGATATCACGACTCCGGAACAATGTGTCTGGTTAGTTCCCCGATACGCCTTTGACCACCAATTCCGAATAAGGACGTATTTTGAATGCTTATTTTCCATTTCATGGTTATTTGTTACAGTTATTATAATGATGATAAATTCGTTTTGAGACCACATATTACTTAGAAGGAGAAGTGCTGAGTTGAAATGTAGCTTCCAGGTATACTAGAATTCTTACAACGCTATTGCATGCAAAATTGCAGCACATCTGACTTCCAGCCTCGGTAACAGAATCAATGCTACAGATGATGGTAAGCCCATCAAATCGATTTTACGTCATAGTTTATCTTTCGGGGTTTAATTTCCTGCAATAATCACCAGAATTTCTGTCACTTACAATCTGTTCCGTTTATTTATATTACAAAACCAACAACCTTTTTTCCCTATAAAGTCGCTTTCATCAGCACCTGCCTCCGTCTTTGCCTGAAATTATTGCTCAATAATACGAATTTAGAACTAATCAGTGACACTCCCTCTCTCGCTGGTAAAGAAACACACTTCGACGTTTTGCTTTTTCTCATAAAGAAGACTCCTGACACCAGGAATAGAATCCAATTTCTGCTGTTGCTCATTGTAATGAAAACGCAAAGCCATCACATTCGTCCCGTCCATTTGAACCTAAAAAGCAACTGGAGGCAATTCCCCTCAACCGGTTGCCTATCTGAAGCTGCGAGACGTCAAATGAAGAATTGCAGATACTTATAATTACTGCGGAATACATAGCCATATTGATTTCTTCCGATTCCAAAGAAAGTGGAAGCAATTTAAGACTTTTTGTTTCCTATTTCAAAGATTTGAAAGAAATTACAGATTATTTTTTTCGTTCTTTCAGTTTTATTTGTTTTTATACAACTGTACGTTTTATTACTGACAAAATGTGCCTTACGTACCAGTAATAGCAGTTATTTAAGAGCGGATCGTCAATCAACGGACTTGATAATAGTTTTAAATAGTCAGGTAAACTCTTCGTTTAAAATCCGTTGTAATAGTAATGATAATAGTTTGAGGTTCTTATATACCGTTTTATCACAACCTAGTTCGTAGGTCGTTTCAAAGCGGTTCACAAATTATCATACGTGGTTATAGGGCCTTCCCAACCAGCCAATATCTTTCTCAACTCCTTGGGGAGCATACAGCCGGTGCTGCCATTTCGGCGCTCACAGCTAGATTTCAACAATTCTAGCACTGCCCAACCACGAACTGATTAACAGCTGAGTAGACTGGAGCAAGCGTGGTAAAGTATCTTGCTCAAAGATACAACACAATGCCGTACCATGACTCGAACCCGCATCCCTTCGGTAACGAGCCGGGCGTCCTTACACTAGATTACCGTGCCTCCGTTGTTTGGATGTAAGCTTCGTCACATTGTAGAATGCTTTACCACTGTCTCGATAAATGATGGTTCGACTCTTGCGTTTCTCAAGTTTTCTTCTTTGAACCACTGAGACATTGCAATAGATAAATATCAGAAAACCTTAAAGTGATTAACGACAGATGAACTGCAGGGCACCTTTTGCATAACAAGCAGAGCAATGAACTCTAATGACATTTAATCTCCTATTTTTCAGAACTTGTAAAAAATATCTTGCATAGGTTATTTGGTGTTATTGGTTCTGATTAGAAGTCGTACATAAGGAGTCTTGCTTTTCTTTTTTATGTAAGTGTGTAACATATCCCGGTGGCTAGTGTAACCGCGGCATATAGTCCGGCAGTTAACTTGTGTTACTTCGCAGGCATCGCGGATTAATACACGTTATCGTAGGAACAAAATCGAATGATGTCAAGTCTGCTGAGTAAATCAGATGAGACTTTTACCGTAAAACAACCAACCCTCTACGATTAATTCCTTGTGAATAAGTAGAAATCATACAGGCTGATAACGTAGCGCGTATTACTCTATAAATCGGCATTAGCCTAGTCTTGGTGCTGTGACTTTGATGGGGACTACTGTGCAAGATGTTGTGATTTCATTATATTGAGTTAGACGGATGGCGGTGTCAAGGCAAATTAGTATCCCTGTCAGTAAGGACTGCGACGAACGACACAAATGTCACACGGAACACAAACGCAAACGGAGTACCCATGGGACCACGGTTTGTCCATCAAGCTTTCAAATGCACGGACGTTGGACTACCAACCATATTTTGTGGTACTGAGTGACAGCTTTGGAACTATGGCCGAGATAACGTGTTCTGAGTCGGAACTTATCATTGTCATCACATTTGAAAATATCATTTTATTATTATCAGCAAATCAGCGTTATTAGGTCATACGAGGTCCCATGACAGCGATTTGTTAAAAGATAATTGTTATTGTTTTCTTTTTATTAAATCGTTATCACATTATTAATGTAAAGGACGTTTTCTAATTTATTTGTTGATACAACTGATATCATGATATTCATTGAAATTAATTATTATCTTATTAAGTTGGAATCAAACGATGAAAACAGACAGATTAAGAAGACAACATACATTTTTAAAAAGTTGGAAATGTAGCGATTCCAAGAGAAAGTAAGGATGCAACCTAATCTCTATCATGTCGGAGTTCTTGAAACCCCAAAATATGCACGGCTCTAAGAAAGTTCTCTTTTAAAAAGATAAAAGTGAATATGAAAAAATAAACACTGAACCTGCAGAGATGCATATCTTACGTGTGTAAAACATAAAACTGTTCATGTTTTGAAAATTCGAAATGAAGTTTCCAGTAACACAGAAAAAAATAGTTGAGCAGAAACAAGCTTTATATCTCTAAGGCGTTTCCAGACACTTAATTGTAAGCACTTTTTTTTTTTAAAAAGTCGCATTCGTTTGTATTCGCGATGGAGGCATTTTTCCTGAAACATTATTTTGTTTGTCGTCGAATGGTACTAATTTGCATTAATTCCGTCTACCGTTCAATAACGAAAACGATCTGGATAAGGTATGACTGAATTGTGTAGTACTTCATATTATAACAGTTATTTTGAGTTCATGTGCCTTACTTAAATAACCCTTGAGATAGTGTCATTACCACGATTATATAAATGAATTAACGTTAGCTTCCGTAACCAATTTGATTTTCCTCCCATACAACTTGCCATTGTCACGAATCCTGCTGTCAGATTCTTTTAAGAATGACATCAGGCAAACTCATGTTGGGAAATGAACCTAAATTCTCAGGGAAATGTGGATACACAGGAAGAATGTAAAACTCAACACAAGTCAGGCCTGTTTCGGTGAGAGCATTGGTACGATGCCGATTCTCAGGATAATCAGGAGACAACAGGAAACAAGGGTCTAAAGAACAGGAAATTGAATTGATCATCAAGGCCCACATGTCACGTATTGACAGATACAAACAAGTCATGAAGTCACATATTCCGGTAACGTGGGATCGGCCAAGGGCACATTTGCAAGCAAGGTGTGGTGCTACAGCTAGGGACCCAGCTCGCGTTAAATACTAGAATACACCATTCGTATAGAGACATCATATTTAATGTTATGCATTTCATTTTGTTTTCGGTCTGTGATGATGACAATAAACCCGTGCGTTTTACCTCCTTGCATGATCATCAAAGGCGACAAAGAAGTGCCACATGCAGAATGTTTTCTTTGTCGTTACAACTAAAGACGAGATGAAGCGACAAAAATAATTCGATCTTTGCCATCCACGTGAAAATTGTTTGGATATCATCTATGCTTTCCATAGTAACGACCTCTGTATCAATCTACCTAGTATATGCCTGTTATCAGAGTAAGGTTTCATGGTAAGTACCACTACAAAGAAGAGTCACCACATCGCTATTTGCCCATTGAAGAGCTACGGAGGCCTAAACCCGAGACAAAAAAACACACCAAAAAACAAAATACACGTAGTATCCAGAATAAGCATATTTTTCAACTTTGTGATTTCATTTCGTGGTTTTTTTCTGCTAACGCTCTTTCCGTTCCTCTACAGGGGCAATTTTTGTGGATATTTTTGATAAGTTAAAAAATCTGTTTTACATCAAAACCATTGCCGCTTTATGTAGAGCAAACTATAATATCACACCTTTGTCACAGGGTGGAAAAGCGTGCTAAAAACAATTCCACTGTGATAAAAATAAAATATCCTACCTACATGAAAGAGAGTAGGGAACAGTGTCATACACGTCTTACCGAATATCTCTCGTCTGTGCGCAGAAGACCGCCCTTTCTAGCGTGAAGGAAGCAATAACCACTGACAAATAAATCTATTTTCACTAAAACGGCATTTGAATGGGATCATAACTATATGTTACGTGATGTTGTCTCGCTCCCAAATCGTACTTGATATTGCTAGTTACGTTGTTGTTAGCGGTGCGAGCACTGGTGCGTGTGGTGTTTGATGTGTTTACGGGAAACATGCAGATACAAATAACTGTTTATATTCTGCTCGTTGAAATCTAGATGACTGATATGCCAAAATAAACTGATTTAGTGGAAAATATGAAGGCGCAAATAGAACATGTGTAATCGCAGACTCGTGATGTCTGTGATAGCATTACGTTTGAATGTTGTATCACCCTATCGGTCAGTGATTACAAAATGTCTGTCTGAGATAACACCATGGTGGTCTGTCATAACAACAATATATCAGCAATACACGTTTTATACCGCCTACTAGTAGCATAATAAAATCATTGCGGATGGTCAGTTTGGGAATACCCGAGAAGAAGTTGAGAACATACTAGGCAACGCATCTTCCCGTTTTAGAATGTCTTTTATATGAAAAAAGAATGTCCGCTCGCGTTAGATGACGTCAATGTTCTGGGGCGGATCACAACCATCAATCTAAGATGACAGTATACCGAAGTTAAGAATTCGTTTTTAAGTCATGTCGATATGGTACATTTATATCAATAAAGGTACAGTTTACCAATAGATACAGGAATTGTAAAGCATAAGACATCGTTTTAACTTAAAAAAACAAAATGCATCATCGGAAAAATAATCAACAGCATAAAATGACATTACGTGCGCATATTACACGAGACTCAAAGCAAAATGTTCAAAAGACGAAATAGTTATTCCCGCACACAACACTTCTTACATAACTTACCGCGTATTTTTCGAATCCGTTGTATTCAGAGAGGAAAATGGAGAAATTGCTTCGCCGCCCGCTCTCATCAAACTCCATTACACCAGTCAGTCCCGTCAACCTAATCTAAAAGGCCGAAAACAGGATTAGGATTACTTCAGCCGGAAATATAAGTCAAAGAAGGAATTGTGGGTAAAACTTTGACAGGGATCAAAGCGAGGGTCTTGTAAGTGTTATGGCAATATGATCCTTAAAGCAATGGAAGGGACATAGATATTTATATACACATTGTATTTAGATACAGTACAACTCAATTTGGTTGTCGTAAAGGATTGCATTTTTTCAATTTGTTTGGATTTTTCTGCTATCATCATTGAGAATGAAAGCAAGCTGAATAATTATAATTATTGTTTAATAGACACTGAAACTCGCGCAAAGTGATAGTTTCAATTGATCGAAGTTACATCTAGTGTTGTTGGTTATCTTACATTTTAATTTCCATAAGAATATATTGCAAATAAATATGTATTTTTGCGAAGGATATAATCTCGCGTTAATTCGTAAAGGGACTTATAAGCAAGTGCTAATTAACATAAATTGTTTACTCCATAGGTATGCATAATCAATATCGATAAACAATCCTCTCATTTCTGAACGTACGCATTCACAAATAAGACATACATACAGACATGTAGTTCGCGAAATAAAGAACACGTGACAATAAAGTAATTAACAGTGGACATACATACTCCTAAAACTTAACTTAATTGCGATAGACATAATTGTCTATTATATCCATACCACTGTACCTCTTTGATGGCATCAACAAGAACCTTTCTCTCATCCATCGTCGTATAATTCCTGATACCATCCACCGTGGACCGGATGAGGGATATCGCGTCCATGGCTAGAGATCTGTTGAGACGGTCCTCGTTCACTCCAATCTTAGAAGAAGCCGATTCGTTCATCAGACCAAACATGGTGAAATTCACTGTGACCTCGGGGAAGTCGGTGAATACATCATTCAGCTGATCGCCCTGTTAATAAGCAAACGCCAAATTAATTAACAATAGGTCCATTTCTTCAAATTATCTCAAACAACACTATATATTACAGTTAATGGGATAGTACAACGTTACAGGATGTGCGGTGAGCGCACGAAAAAGTGCACGCCATACAAATATGTAAATACGAGGAATGGCTTACAGTAACAATAAACACGATTTCATTTTTATGCACTTTTATGTATGCTACTTTATTTTAGCTACATCTATATGTTTATCATTCTATCTATATTTACTTCAACTTACAGAAGGTGTAATATGTATTTGTTGTGCGTTGTGCGGTCGCCCAACGCTTTTAAACAGTGTTTGTTATAGGTGTAAACTAATAAATACATGAAATTCACGCTAGCATATCCTTTTCAGGAGTAGTTTGTTTGATAAAGGATGTCATATAATTATTGTGCATTCTTTTAAAATAAAGGCTTGACCTAAATAAAAGTACAATCCGTTATTTTGAGCTTTCAACGGAAATCGTTGAGTGGCTTTCAGTCCAAACGATTATTTTGATGTCTTAGGACTTGTTATGGTCTAGAGACCTTATACTTGTTCAAGTCAAAATATATACATTGTATAGGCAAATGAAACGTATAGCAAGTCTACGACAACCCATGCTTCATTATATTTGAACAGCGGTAGCTATAGGCTGTATGAACTGCTGTAATATTTTGTCACCGCGGGACAAACCGGCGAGCAGAACGATAATATACAGTTTTAGTATGTTTTTGAACCCAATGAGAACATTTCGTATTCAAGAAAAAAGACTGAAGAAAACCTAATTTTAGTGTATGGGTGACAGTATTTTATACCAACAAATGGTTTAAAATGTCTTATTAGTACCTGCATTTATTACTTAATGGTATAGCTTGGTTATAATAGAACACTGGAGTTACGTAATCTACATCAAAGTTAATTACTTTTCCCAGTTTTCGAGGGACAGCTCGAATTCTCTTAGAAATTTTCTTAATATATGATATATTATATTCTCCGCGCCGATTAAGTAGTCCCAAGAAGATCCTAAACACATCTTATGAAGGTCGGACATAAAATATCTTTCTACGACTACTAAAGATAGCCTAGCGCCAGCTGCTACTCTGACGTACATTGAAAGAATTGCTTTTACGAGTATCTTAGTGTATGTAGAGTAAAATGTTACGACTGGTTTCAAAGTTTTCCTGGCAGAGGTCAAATTAATTTTGAGGATTAGATGAATTATTTGGTTTTTATGTTCTGAACAAGCAACAGTTCAAACAAAATACCAAATGAGTTATTCTTGATAATAATTTAACATGGAAACATCACATAGTCCACCAACTAGAGAATAGGGGGGATGGGGTTCAAGTGGTTAAGGCGTCTGGCAGTCTGCTACCGCGAGTTCGATGCCTACATGGGGCAGTCGCCAGGTACTGGCCTTAGGTCGGTGGTTTTTCGCCGGGAACTCCGACTTTCCTCCACCACAAAACCTGGCACGTCCTTAAATGACCATAGCTGGTAATAGGACGTAAAACACAAACAAACCATAGTCCATCGAATCGGTTATAAAGAATTAAACAATCTGGAGAGTTTTATCTTCCGACAACTATATTTAGAAACACAAACAAAGTGTCATCATGACATGGATCTCGCCGTAACAATAACGAACTGCAACTGGGATGAAATGAAGGAGAAGTTATTCGTTACACGACATACGTGTACTACCAACATGGTAAAATTCAAATGAAAAGATAATTCGTGCAGAGTTCAATTTGCGGTTTTGAGTGTGTTTGGAATAGGTTGCTGTACTGGAAACGTACCGCGATTGTGTTTGTGTTGAATCTACAGATCACTACACCGCGAAAATGCATCTGCCTTGATAATTACTCTGTATACCGTATGCATTGCGGTCTGAATAATATTCACGTGATACAAGCGAATGATACGGTACTCGAAAATAAATATTAGGCGAAACACAGATAGTCTGAAGTAAAGAGATATTCTCGTGTATCTTTTTCTTTGCATAACATTTACTAGTATAATGTTATCGATACATTTCTAACTAATTAACTCAACTCCACTCATGTCGGTTTGTACGGGAAACCTTAATATTGACATATCATTTTTCATATCGCTCTGTTCCTACTCTTAACTCTTTTGCTTTGGTGTTTGTTTCATAAAACATGAACAATACACCAATTTTGATACTGATGGCCGTTTTAACGGTTCGTTAACGCTCTAGAAATACCACGGTGAAACATATCAACATTCCATCTGATTCCAATAATGCGACGTTGGAAGCATATTGACATTCCTACTTTCCCTGTCATCCTCGATATCCAGGGGTTACGCTTACTTTCTCTCTCTACACCCCTGGGAAATGTCATAGCAAAATTGAAGGCACGAATATAGCTGTTTGATTGGTCTTGGGTAAAAAAAGAACTGACCAATCGCTAGGCTGATACCTGTCCTTTGAAGATTATAAAGGAGAGACGCCCGACTACAAAGCCTGTCAATTTTTAACGTAACGTGGCCGTGATTCTTTTGATGTGTATCATAGGATCGAACTAGTCTTCTTGTCTCATCAACAAGGTGGCGCACACTGAGCCTTCAATTTTGCTATGACATATTCAAGGGGTGCAAAGAGTGAAAGTACGCGTAACCCCTGGATATCGAAGATGTCCCTCTCTTTGTACCCTAGTAGTGCAATGTTTATGTTACGTACGGGATCGTAAAAGAACCATTCATAGGGCGTTGACAGCATAGCAAGACTCCGTGCCTGAAATGTAAGAAAGGACACATTTAACTGTAAATCAAAAGGAAACAATAACTTATTTTTTTTTAACATGCAATTGAACAATGAATAACTCGTATTTAATCAAACAGTTTCATATAGTATGTAGTGTGAAAAATATATTCACCTTTTCAATGCAACTTCAAAACGTACATTATCAAACCTTAATTCTCTCTTGTAGCATTTACCGAAAACCTTTTTAGATGTTCGCACTACTCTGACAGTGTAAAGACGATCATCACAGTACATTTTCATTTTAATGTAATTTGAACTGAGGTCGGCGTAAGTAAATTATTTCCCCCGGGATATGCATATATAAATAAATGTTCAAAATGAATTGCCTTGACAAACTGATAGTTAAGCACATTCTACTTTGACCTTGAGGTGAACGTCACAGTGACTTATTTAAAGTATAATTGAACCTTTTGTGAGTGATTCCAGTATACGTCAAGTTTCGTCAAGATGCAAGGAAGACACATTTACGTCAGTTCTGAGCGTCACTTTTATATTACTTGACCCTCCTGGTATTACAAACATCTGATTGAACTAGTGTTCGATCAACTTCCGGTTAATGATATATCGTCTAGTCACATCAATCAAGCGTCTTACACGGATTTACCATTGTTACAAGACGGCCAAGGCAATCATCTTGTGGTGCTGCTACATCATTATTTAATTCTGATGACTCGACAATCTTCGTTCTGATATTGTTTCCATTGTGTAACGTTATTGCTACTCAAAACAAGAGGTGTTACATAGTCTTTTCTCGACTAAATTGGCATCCAAACCGACGCAATGAAAATATTCAATAAGCAGGTATTGTATTAAAGTACAGTTGACAGTTTTATTCATTTACTTGTTTACTCTTTCTTTTTTCCGACATGTATATTCACTTTCATATCATCATTCTCATTAATATTCCAATCATCATCGGATTCATACACAATCGTGGTCGACTAGTACTACTTGGCGTTTCGATTGAGTCTTTTGCGTGTATTAGAGGTACGTAAATGAAAAAAAACACACAAAAAAACACACGGTGTGTTCCCACATAGCCAGCTACCTTAAGAATTCCTCAACGAGTTGCCTATTAAAGTATGAAAGTGTTACCTTCGTTGGTTTGTGTTCTTTTTGTATTAATTTGTCATATGTTGGACGTCTGAAATCTACTGGTTGTATGTTTTTTTCCATGATAACTGATAAGTCTCTGGGGAAAAAGTTCTCTTAGTCATCCAGTCACATCGGTTCACTTAGTCCTTTGTGTCAAATAAGCTATAGCTTACATTTATAAATATTCATTGACTTAACAGTCAACTCCGTTATCTCAATGATTGACACTTTATTTGTGATTTACGATTTTAAATTTGGAAATAAAATCACTACCTTGTCTTATACGCATGCCCACGGCGTCCTGTTTCAACAGTCTACCATAAACCTAGAGGTATTCAGTATTCAGTATTCAGTAGAGATAAGAAAACCATCACCAATCACTGCAATTCGTCTTATTTAAGGTAAAAACAAAGTTGAAACTTTCTCATTATATCAGTTACAGCCAAAGAAACCATTATTCTGTGCATACTTATGGTTGCAAAGTGCTGGTGGGCAAGCAACAATGAAAATGAACTTTTTACTCTTTACAAATGATGCATACAAATTGGGAACATCAGCAAAAGAGATATACACAAGGCATCACGACGCTACAAGCTTAGCACTGCCAGCTTTAAATGGCAAACGTTCAATGTAGATTTAAATGGTTATTGTACATGCAGATATTTAAGTGTGATTTCTTTTTGTAACGTGAGTTATTGTACAGTGACACCCCCCCCCCCCCCCCCCCCCCCCCCCCNGTGGTTTGGCAGTTAAAGTAGGTATGTCGGTATGTCGAAGGGAAATATAGCAATATTTACGAAACACAAAATGTAACCTTAAAAGAATACACTTGTAAAAAAAGACAAAAAAGAAAAACAACTACTGCATGGTGTGATCCGTTCAGTGGGATTGTCTTCAATCGCTAGTAGTTTGCAATCGTGAATAGAATGTACAAAGTTAAACATTTTGATACATGTAATTGATCTATCTGATCATCAAACATCTGCAATAGCTTCAGTTTACTAACACTGTAAAGTATTGCATAAAAGCGAACAGCCCTCGTGCAATGAATACAATATGGAAAGGGTTCCTATTATATATTGTGATCAATGAAAACCGGCCGGCAATAAACATTCATCAATAACAGCAATTCCCTATCTATTGCTTTGTCTTTGACACGACCGATCAGCTTTATTGTGATGTATGATTCCGTTTGCATGATCGCTGTACAAACATGTCGTGATGCCGTCAAATGCATCTGATAGTAGAATGCGCGTGCTTGGGAGATATGCTGCACGTGCGCCGATATTACATTTATTTATATTCCAGTAACTCCGTGTATAGTTGGTATTTAGAATTTCTCTTGCGTGCATGGTTACATTTGTGATATTTCGTAATACAAAGCGGGACTCAACAATTTATATCACTAGCACAGCTGTGTTTTTAAGATATAAATACACACAGTATGTAATTTATAAGCAGCACTTATATCACTTCCACTGATAACATGGGTGACAATGAAAGCAAGACAATATAAAATTGTTTGGGATTTCGCCCGTGATATGACCGTACGTATTAGGGCGGGTGGTATGTCTTTGATAAAATTAACTGTATCTTTTAACACTACATGTATGACAGCGTTACAACAGGTCGCTTGTGTAGCCTGAAATCAGACGATACAATTGTCAATATTATTTGGCCGACAGACACATTTCGTGCTCCGATCAGTTTAAGTTATTGTGCTCTTGGCAGAATCAGCGAGAGAGGACGTATGGAAAAGACACTTTAGGGATATGTAATTAGCTATCTATGGTAAAAATCAATGATCTGATAGCCTAGGGATTTTCTGGAGTTTGTTTGTCAGAATCATCGCCCCCTTTTACCACATTGCTTGGCCTACTGGGCAGATACTGCCATCATCGCCAAGCGCAAGTGTAGGTGGTAATGAGCTACAGTATTAAACACTATCATTAGGGTGATAGAAATTAACTAATATATCTTTATGCGTACTTATCTGTTATGCAAAGGCACACAGATGAAACAACAAAGTACATGGCATTAATAACTATAATGGATGCAGGGCGATTAATGAATATATTTGTTGCTCTTTTTTTGCATTGTGTAGTTAGTGTATTATAGACAGACAGAGGTTGTTACCCTGTATCAGCCGTCACGATCACTGCGGTCGGAGTCAGAATCTTTATTGTGTGTCCCAAAATCTCGTACTGTGACCTACGGAAACAGATGCTTTGGTAGGGTTTCGGCTACGTTGTGGAATAGCTACCATCTGCTATTAGAAAGTCAAATACCCTGGCCAAGTTCAAGAGGACATCAAACCTCACCTCTTCACGTCTGCATTTTAGAATCTTTGCAAAAACGTCATGTAAATACCACCCTTTTATTTGTCCAATTTTGTGCACATTGCTTGCTTAAATGTAAAAAAGTGATTGTAAGCGTTTGTTTTTTGTTTTCACAATTATAACCATTACTAGTATCCATATGTTTTAAAGCGCTTTAGAGTAATTTTACAAATTATAAAGGGCGCTATATAAATGTTGTATATTATTATTATTATTATTATAGAAAAAGACTTTGCTACCTTGAGATGCAGACATTTGCATCACATCGTGACTTATAGATTGGAGCAGGGTTATATCAAATATGTTATCCGATTTGTGCACAGTGTTGTAGGTACACTTTTTACCTTGAGATACAGACAAATAGGTAACATGAAGAGCTATTGAAGAGGTGCAGAGATAGAAGCTGCGAAGTCAACGGGAAGTCATATTGCACCCAAGGGTAGCTGTCTACATGTAGTGGATAGAAGAGACATGCAAAGTCGTCAGGGAACGCATTTAGGAGTCGATTACTATCGCGCACATAAGTATTGACGATGTAACATTCGAATTTAAGGAATCGGCTCTATGAAGGAAGCCGCAAAACAGAAAGACATTGAAATATAAGATCAATGCATTTGGGTTCGACTCCTAATAATAAAGCAATGATGTTTAAACGTTTGTACATTTATGCTTAATGGGTAATTTTCAAGCAAGAATTTACCAAAAAAAATAATGTAGAAAAAATAATAATATCATGATTTTTTTTTTATATATATATATATTCAATGTACAATCAGGTGAGAGAGTATGAATGTACAGTTATACTGATTTTCAACAAAAGGAATACAAATTGGGGGCTTGTAATTTTTACTGGTTTCAGTTTTACATAATTTACCATCCATCATTTTTAATCCGGCAATGGAACTCATCTTAAGTAAACACTTTATTCAAAGAAATAACGACACAACCCTTCTAAACCAACATACCTGCTCCAAGATATTTCTGGTGTTCTCTTTGCTGCAGAAAAGGACGCTCTTCTGACCAAACGCTCTGCGCATGTGCACGAGATGTTCCCTGATCTGCATAGTTCCACGCAATTGGTCCACGCGCCAAGACTTGACCACTAGATCATGATTGGTCAAAAGTTTTTCAATGATGGACACACCTACGGTGAAAAAAGACATTCTTAAAAATCAAGTGACTGACACAACCTGATACAGCCGTGTAGCGTTCACTCATACAAACACGAAGCATAAAATATTCAACAATAAACGTTTGAAATATATATAATTTTGCATATACCTATAATAATTTTGAAAGACTTAGTAAGTCATTACGTTGTGCACTTATCACCTCTAAATGGTCAAGTGAGTGACGAAACCTGACAAAACTTTTTTTTATTATATATTTATAAAAATTAAGATTAATAATTGACGAGTAAAGCACGGAAAAAGTTAATGGGTTAGGTAAAGAAATTTGATTTCCGGAAAATGGAACATATTATAGTCAATAGTTCACCTGAAGTACATAATGCACTGATTAACCCCGACACGGCAGCATCATAGCGTTACTTGTGTAATGAGTGTGACAGTAATGTGAATGTATAACTGATAACCAGGCGACGGATTGTGCACCAGAGACTTTTTATATAGGTTTATATCGAATAATGTATTCATAATTCACCTAACTGATCATAATGCACGTCGTTCATATCCCATAGCTGTGCTGACCAGTGATCACTGACGTCCTAAAGAGAGGCCATATGCTACTGATATTGATTTGTCTCAAATTTCAAGTACAATACGTACATTGTTCGTAATACAGAGATAAACTTTATGCTACAGAGATACAATACAAGCTGTAGAGAAACAATTTGACTTCAGGTATACGTACATATTTCTCTATATTGTATATGTACATGTACATGTACAATATAGAGAAATAAGGGTAACTTTACAGCTACAATTTAATCCACTGACAAACAAATGTATGCTACACTGATAAAATGTTAACTAAGATAAATTGTTTAATGAAGAGATACACTGTATACTGCAGAGATACATTGTATACTTCAGAGATAAATCATATACTGCAGAGATACATTGTATAATGTAGAGATACATTGCACACTGCAGATTTACATTGTATACTGCAGAGATACATTGTTTACTGCAGAGATACACTGTATACTGCAGAGATAAATTGTATAATGCAGATAAACATTGTATACTGTAGGTAGAGATGCATTGTATACTACAGAGATACACTGTATACAGCAGAGATACATTGCATACTGCAGAGATATATTGTATAATGTAGAGATACATTGTTTACTGCAGAGATACATTGTATAATGCAGATATACATTGCATACTGCAGAGATACACTGTATACTGCAGCGATACATTGTTAACTGCAGAGATACATTTTATAATGCAGATATACATTGCATACTCCAGAGATACACTGTATACTACATAGATACACTGTATATTGCAGAGATAAATTGCATACTGCAGAGATACATTGTATACTGTAGAGATAAATTGCATACTGCAGCGATACATTGTATAATGCAGATATACATTTCATACTGTAGAGATACATTGCATACTGCAAAGATACACTGTATACTGCAGAGATACATTGCATACTGCAGAGATACACTGTAAACTGCATAGATACACTGTATACTGATGTGATAAATTGCATACTGCAGAGATACATTGGATAATGCAGAAAAACATTGTATAATGTTGAGATACATTGCATACTACAGAGATACATTGCATACTGTAGAGATACACTGTCTACTGCAGAGATACACTGTATACTGCAAAAATACATTGTAGACTGCAGAGATACATTGCATACTGTAGAGATACATTGGATAATGCAGAAAAACATTGTATAATGCAGAGATACATTGCAAACTGTAGAGATACATTGTATACTGCAGAGATACACTGTATACTGCAGAGATACATTGTATACTGCAGAAATACATTGTAGACTGTAGAGATACATTGCATACTGCAAAGATACACTGTATACTGCAAAGATACATTGTATACTTCAGAGATACATTGCATACTGCAGAAAAACATTGTATAATGTAGAGATACATTGCATACTGCAGAGATACATTGCATACTGCAGAGATATATTGCATAATGCAGAAATACATTGTATACTGTAGAGATACATTGTATACCGTAGAGATACATTGTTTACTGCGGAGATGTATTGCATACTGTAGAGATACATTGCATACTGCAGAGATACACTGTATACTGCAGAGATACACTGTATACTGCAGAGATACATTGTATACTGCAGATATACATTGCATACTGCAGAGATATATTGCATACTGCAGAGATACATTGCATACTGTAGAGATACATTGGATAATCCAGAAAAACATTGTATAATGCAGAGATACATTGCATACTGTAGATAAACACTGTATACTGCAGAGATACACTGTATACTGCAGAAATACATTGTAGACTGCAGAGATACATTGTATACTGCAGAGATAACCTGTATAATGCAGATATACATTGCATACTGCAGAGATATATTGCATACTGCAGAGATACATTGCATACTGCAGAGATACGTTGTATACTGCAGAGACACATTGTATACTGCAGAGATACATTGCATACTGTAGATATACACTGTATACTGCAGAGATACACTGTATACTGCAGAAATACATTGTAGACTGCAGAGATACATTGCATACTGCACAGATAACCTGTATAATGCAGAGATTCATTGCATACTGCAGAGATACATTGTATACTTCAAAGATACATTTCATACAATAGGGATACATTGCATACTGCAAAGATACACTGTATACTGCAAAGATACATTGTATACTTCAGAGATACATTGCATACTGCAGAAAAACATTGTATAATGTAGAGATACATTGCATACTGCAGAGATACATTGCATACTGCAGAGATATATTGCATAATGCAGAAATACATTGTATACTGTAGAGATACATTGTATACTGTAGAGATACATTGTTTACTGCGGAGATGTATTGCATACTGTAGAGATACATTGCATACTGCAGAGATACACTGTATACTGCAGAGATACACTGTATACTGCAGATATACATTGCATACTGCAGAGATATATTGCATACTGCAGAGATACATTGCATACTGCAGAGATACATTGTATACTGCAGAGATACATTGTATAATGCAGAGATACGTTGTATACTGCAGAGATACATTGTATACTGCAGAGACACATTGTATACTGCAGAGATACATTGCATACTGCAGAGAAACACTGCATACTGCATTACACTGCATACTGCAGGTATACATTGTATACTGCGGAGATGTATTGCATACTGTAGAGATACATTGCATACTGCAGAGATACACTGCATACTGCAGAGATACATTGTATACTGCAGAGATACATTGCATAATGCAGAGAAACACTGCATACTGCATTACACTGCATACTGCAGGTATACATTGTATACTGCGGAGATGTATTGCATACTGTAGAGATACATTGCATACTGCAGAGATACACTGTATACTGCAGAGATACACTGTATACTGCAGATATACATTGCATACTGCAGATATACATTGCATACTGCAGAGATATATTGCATACTGCAGAGATACATTGCATACTGCAGAGACACATTGTATACTGCAGAGATACATTGCATACTGCAGAGAAACACTGCATACTGCATTACACTGCATACTGCAGGTATACATTGTATACTGCAGACACATTGTATACTGCAGATATACAAAATTTAATGCCAATGCACAAATACACATTTATCTGCAGATACATTGTAAGATGTAAGATACATTGTTTCTGAAAATATAAAATTTTAACTACAGAGAGATAGTGCATATTACAAAAATATACTGTTTATTACAGATGTTTTCATGACTGTTACGGTCTGATATTAAGATAAGTGAAAACGTTATCTGTTCGATAACAAAATTAATGTTCCAACAGACAGATAACGGTATATCAATGATGCCTTTTGAATGAAATATGAAACGCCAAATGCAATGCAATAAACAAATCTGATATGATCGAGCTGCGACATGAAATTGATATTGACAGTAGCTAGTGTGCACTGCCTGAAAACATGTCAACTTATAATGCATAAGAGTGAGGTTGGTTTTGCTTCATTATAATCATAAGGGATACATTTTTAGTTGTTGTTGATTCCTTATAATTCATTCAGGTTGGCTGAGATTAGATCTCTCCCAGGAGATCATTCTCTCGTGTTACTGTTCTGCATTTGTATGAAAAGAACTTCCTGTTTCTGTCAGTCATGTCTGAGCAGTGATATCTAGCTCATTGAACCGACTTAATTGGATGATGATAAATGTATCAATGAGACTACAGAATAAAGGGGAACCTTATTGGTAAAAAAAAAATTAATGGGCGTTCAATGCCCATACATATGAAACTACATTAACTAATTTACATAAGCACGTGCATTTTAACTCTACCGAGAGCATATTCTGCTTTTAGCTTCAACGATAACAACATGAAATCATTTATCACACTTCCTGGTTCATTAATTAAAAGTGTGTTAGTTTTTAAATTTTTGAGAGAAAGAAATCCGCTGAATTTTAAATTTTCGAATGATCTTAATCCCATAGTGTCTAGGTTTCAATTACAATTCGAATGCTTTATTATAAATGAAATATAGAATCTATGTTCAATCTTCAATTGCTTTGATGAGAAGGTATGTGAAATTATTTCAAACCTTTACAATATTTGTAAAAGAAGATAGCGCTGTAAAATAAGTAAGTTTGTTTAATGTGTTCAATTTCTATGGTTTTGAATCCCAGAATCATTGTGTTTAGTTCTCAGGTTCAATAACATATTAATACTACAGATGCAATAAGCATCTAAAGTCTAGCGCGTATTTTTCGAAAACGCTTTTGCGAAACAAGGATTATCCGCGTAATTTCTTGATTGTGAACGTCTTTCAGTTTGAATCATTTAATGTACAAAATAAGTAAGTACACATTGTAACGAAGAAGGATGTAACTTCATGTTGTGAAAGTTATCAACAGATATATTAAGGTGATGAAACATGTACCTGTTACAGCAGAAACACAGCTACCAAAGATAACAATATACAACATTTGATATAGCGCCCTATCTAGCTAACATAAGCCACTTTAAAGCGCTTTACAGTACATTTATGTACAATTAATACAATTAGCATATACATTTATCGATTCAATTTTTGAGGAATTCGCAGGAACTGCCTTATCAGGCGCTAAACACTAGTCGTATGCCACCTGGCTAATATCTCCCTATGTGTATGCCCGTGTGTGTGTGCTGGATATGTGATGTGTTCTGTTTGTAGTGGGACCATGCTTCCAACGACATTTATAGTGCAGTAAATCAATGTCACATTGGTCGCCTTAAATTAGTCATAGAATTGAATTAAATGACAGATATAGCATATCAAGCCGGCAATGGTTACATTGTGTAATTCACACGACTTAAAACGTGTTTTATTTCCATGAGGTCCCCTGGGAGTTAACCGATCATTTGTTACTGATTGCATGGTCCCCTAAAACCCAATATATCACTGAATTTAACTTGACACTTCATTGTACACTTTGCAACACAAACATTTTTATTTGCGTTTTCTGCACCAATGGAGCAAGCGGTTGTCACATTAAAAATTAACTATATTCCATGACAGATTCGCGAATTTCTTCTTATTTATGGCAGTTGACGCTTTATGCATGTAATCCATACCATGGTTTCCGCGATTAATGTCAGTTTACGTGCCCACAAAACAAAAGCCTTAAATTAATATTTAATATTCACGCCGGTGATAATCTGATGTTATATTTTGTAGCTGAACTAAACGTTTTTTTCCGTCTCAAGTCATTCCCATAGTGAAATATCACATAATTTAACGTGTTTTTAATTTACTATATTACTGTCGGCGCTATGTTAAAACGCTGTAGAATAACATATTAGGCTGACTTTTTTGTTTTTTGTTGTTTGAGCTTGAATTAAACGGTCGAAAATGACGTCATCAAAACGATAAATAGGACACTGACTATGTGGGTGGCTGACTGACTAAGCCCTTTACATTATCATTTGTTCTAACAGCTAGACTATGTATTCTATTATTCTTTTCTGGTAATATCTGGAGAAATGTATAACATTATAACTGTTGGCTGATGTTTTTATTTTCTTCGCACTCTCAGATCATGAACCAGATCAGGATAGAAAACCGTGTACACTATTTGATGTATTTTAACCGTGCTGATGTCGGCCTATTTTGAATTTAGGGAGAATGAATTGGAGTCTAATTTCGAGTTTTGCGTCAACATGTTCGAGTTTTGCGTCAGTTACTCGAAAAAACCCAATTGATACTCGAAAAGGTCAACGTAATTAATTTTCCTCAATATTCACTCTTAACTCGAGAAAGTCAGCTCGAAACTCGAAAATGTTTACTCGAAACTTAAAAAATCAACTCGAACATCGAAAGGATTCACTCCAAATTCGTCCAGAAGTATCTGGGCGTTTGGATGAGGGATTGTTCTAGAAGGTCACTTATATAATCGATCTTTCAATGGGAAATGAAAATTAATTGACGACTAAAATGATTGGTAATAATTGAGACTACTTTTCGTAACGTTACTTTTCCGTGATAATATGATAGAGTGTTAATCACATGTCATAATGCCCATCATTGCTGACATGAAACAGCATGCATGTAGTGTTCACTCCCACTCAACGGTTATCAGAAAAAAAATACCGTAATCTATTTTTCATGATATTGTTTTATTTCTTATTTCATATCATAATTAATATCAAAGCTACGCAGTAATGTCGGGAGCTAATATGCATCATCTAGATACGAATTAAACCCAAAGGTTCTCACCGCGACATTTTTGTCCCCTAGAGGGCGCGGGTGTACTAGGGGGTATCGCTCTTTTTAAAATTACTGTCACTAGAAGACCTGGTGTAGAAGTAGACACTACATCATACACTGTCGCACTGCCAATGTCCAAATTAATTCAATGAATATGCTTGTTCAACTTTTTAAATTGCTTTGAAAATTGAAAACATGATAATATCTATCATCTTTATACGTGTCTGATAGTTCCTAAAGGTTGAATGCTGGGCAGGAATTGATACATATTCTTTGATAATCGTAGCAATCAAGTTAAATTAATAAAGTTATGGAATTTTGAACTTCCTCGTTGTTTCACAGCAAGACCTTTCTTTATTGGCAAAAAAGATATTTATACTCCAAAAATATATTCAAATGCTTTTGATTTCGTACATGATATATTTCGAAGGGACATAATATTATGATCATATTTTCATAAGTGCAAAAACACCTTAAACCAGCATTTTTTAAAATTCAGAACTCTTTTTTTATCTTTAAAATGACATTTCCAGTTTATGTTATTGTAAGTTCGGATTTTGTTTAAGAAATTGAAGTGTCAGGATAAATTAGGCTCATGTGTACTGTGAGGGGTTTATTTGCCAACCAATTAGGTACCTGCTTTGAGGATCAGTGAAGCTTTCGCGAAAGGTCGTCCTGGCCTTATATTTACTCAGTCAGCTTATATTGACCAACGTATACCATCAACTGGTCACACAAAGCTAGTCTCGGACTTAAAACAATATTGGCTTGACCTGGTCAAATCTGATAAAATATTTATACAGACAACACCTCTGAGTGTGCCTTTTAAATCAAATAGACACCAACGTCATAATGATGATACAGCATGAAAGCAATTTGATTGATTGGGCTACCCCAATCAATCAAATTGCTTTCATATAGACAATTAGCACGTTCAAACAAGTTCAAACTAAGCAGTTCTGTTAATGAGTGCATATGACTTGTCTTAGTTGCTAACAGATAACTTTGAGGTTTTTTTTTAATATAACTTTCAAGCATTGCTTATTCCAAAGCACAGACAATTCATTTTTGTACTATAAACCACGGTTTATCCATTATATCTAACATTTTAAAAGCGTGCGTGTGAAATAGCCATTTATAGAATTGAAATAAGGGAAATATTATTATGCTATCCATCGATTGATTAGCTGAAAGTATATACATTTCATTTACCTGCATCAAACTGGTTAAATTATTTTCTCTATTAATGTACGTAAGAGGTGTTCTTAGAAATAATTAAACATGCATAATCAACTCTCCACCCACAGGAAATATTCTTTATTTTAACAATCAAATCCTTCTTAGTATTGTTGATCCACTACAAAGAGTAATTATGATGCAAAGAACATAAAAGCTACGATAATCAGTGCATTTTCGGAAAGGGTTGAGAAAACAATGCTCAATGTACTTGCTAGACATTATCTGTTCATAACGTGTAGCTTTACATACATGAGATCGGTTTTCAAAACGCGTAAAGACATTATAATACGACTCGTCTCGCCATCAAGTTATCGCGATATTATGTGACAGGGCTATAAAGCGGGCACTTATATCTCTGATAGATGAGACGTCGTCGTGTTTTCTTACCTTTGTCATCATCGTAGAAGAGGCTGACCTTGTCCCACTTATAGTAGTTTACGATGTCAAGGATTGATTGGCCAAAATCCGATAGACGTGGCAGAATTTGAAAGGTGTTATTAAGTTTGTTTTTCGTGACCGCAGACGTGGAAAGATAAGGGATTCCTAAGTTCTCCGTAACCATGGCAATCGCATCGTCATATGGTCCTATGACCACGTGGATATTGGCTTTCTTTAGTTTGGACATTGCTGGAAAAACAAAAGAAGTATTGTTAGTTAAGACAGATTTATGGAAGATGAGGTGTTTCCCCGGTCTGATGCATTGTCCAGTGGGAGTTGTATATTGTTCGCTGGGGTTAAATGACTAAGAAAACACGCATCCCCCTCTGAACAACGCCAGTCTATCGTACGATTACTTCCCGGCATATACAAAAAAAAAGTTAATAGTAAAATATAAGTGGGTGTCGTTCGTGATACCGCATACAAACAGTGTTTTAAAAGATTTAATGTCACAATGTATGTCCTGTATGCTTCTTGGTCTGCTTGTTCAGAAATTTGCATCTTCTTAACATCTAAAGTCATCTGAAGACGCGCTATACACACATGACGGGGTAACTGTAGGGCTACATTAAAATGCTGCTGAGATGTCAATACATGTTACTGAGCACGATAGCATGAAACTACACCAAGTCGAGTAGTTCTTACAATAGGGTTATATCAGAGGTGTCTAGGGATACACTGGGTTATAGCAGAGGTGTCCAGGGATACACTGGGTTATAGCAGAGGTGTCTAGAGATACACTGGGTTTTAGCAGAGGTGTCTAGGGATACACTGGGTTGTAGCAGAGGTGTCTAGGGATACACTGGGTTATTACAATAGGGTTATATCAGAGGTGTCTAGGGATACACTGGGTTGTAGCAGTGGTGTCTAGTGATACACTGGGTTAAATCAGAGGTGTCTAGGTATACACTGGGTTATATCAGAGGTGTCTAGGGAAACACTGGGTTATAGCAGAGGTGTCTAGTGATACACTGGGTTATAGCAGTGGTGTCTAGTGATACACTGGGTTAAATCAGAGGTGTCTAGGGAAACACTGGGTTATAGCAGAGGTGTCTAGTGATACACTGGGTTACAGCAGAGGTGTCTAGTGATACACTGGGTTAGAGCAGAGGTATCTAGGGATACACTAGGTTATAGCAGAGGTGTCTAGTGATACACTGGGTTAAATCAGAGGTGTCTAGGGAAACACTGGGTTATAGCAGAGGTGTCTAGTGATACACTGGGTTACAGCAGAGGTGTCTAGTGATACACTGGGTTAGAGCAGAGGGGTCTAGGGATACACTAGGTTATAGCAGAGGTGTCTAGTGATACACTGGGTTATATCAGAGGTGTCTAGTGATACACTGGGTTATATCAGAGGTGTCTAGTGATACACTGGGTTATATCAGAGGTGTCTAGTGATACACTGGGTTATATCAGAGGTGTCTAGGTATACACTGGGTTATATCAGAGGTGTCTAGGGACACACTGGGTTATAGCTGAGGTGTCTAAAGATACACTGGGTTATAGCAGAGCAGAGGTGTCTAGTGATACACTGGGTTATAGAAGAGGTGTCTAGTGATACACTGGGTTAGAGCAGAGGGGTCTAGGGATACACTAGGTTATAGCAGAGGTGTCTAGTGATACACTGGGTTACAGCAGAGGTGTCTAGTGATACACTGGGTTAGAGCAGAGGGGTCTAGGGATACACTAGGTTATAGCAGAGGTGTCTAGTGATACACTGGGTTATATCAGAGGTGTCTAGTGATACACTGGGTTATATCAGAGGTGTCTAGGGATACACTGGGTTATAGCAGAGGTGTCTAGGGAGAACTGGGTTATAGCAGAGGTGTCTAGTGATACACTGGGTTATAGCAGAGGTGTCTAGGGATACACTGGGTTATATCAGAGGTGTCTAGGGATACACTGGGTTATATCAGAGGTGTCTAGGGATACACTGGGTTATATCAGAGGTGTCTAGGGATACACTGGGTTATATCAGAGGTGTCTAGGGATACACTGGGTTATATCAGAGGTGTCTAGGGATACACTGGGTTATATCAGAGGTGTCTAGGGATACACTGGGTTATATCAGAGGTGTCTAGGGATACACTGGGTTATATCAGAGGTGTCTAGGGATACACTGGGTTATATCAGAGGTGTCTAGGGATACACTGGGTTATATCAGAGGTGTCTAGGGATACACTGGGTTATATCAGAGGTGTCTAGGGATACACTGGGTTATATCAGAGGTGTCTAGGGATACACTGGGTTATATCAGAGGTGTCTAGGGATACACTGGGTTATATCAGAGGTGTCTAGGGATACACTGGGTTATATCAGAGGTGTCTAGGGATACACTGGGTTATAGCAGAGGTGTCTAGGGAGAACTGGGTTATAGCAGAGGTGTCTAGTGATACACTGGGTTATAGCAGAGGTGTCTAGTGATACACTGGGTTAGAGCAGAGGTGTCTAGGGATACACTAGGTTATAGCAGAGGTGTCTAGTGATACACTGGGATATAGCGGTGGTGTCTAGTGATACACTGGGTTGTATCAGAGGTGTCTAGGGATACACAGGGTTATATCAGAGGGGTCTAGGGATACACTGGGTTAGAGCAGAGGAGTCTAGTGATACACTGGGTTAGAGCAGAGGCGTCTAGGGATACACTGGGTTAGAGCAGAGGGGTCTAGGGATACACTGGGTTATATCAGAGGCGTATAGGGAAACACTGGGTTATAGCAGAGGTGTATAGGGATACACTGGGTTATAGCAGATTGATACACTGGGTTATAGCAGTGGTGTCTAGTGATACACTGGGTTACAACAGAGGTGTCTAGGGATACCCTAGGTTATAGCAGAGGTGTCTAGAGACACACTGGGTTCTAGCAGAGGTGTCTAGGGACACATTGGGTTATAGCAGAGGTGTTTAGTGATACACCGGGTTATATCAGATGTGTCTAGGGATACACTGGGTTGGAGCAGTGGTGTCGAGTGATACACTGGGTTATAGCAGGGGGGTCTAGGGATACACTGGGTTATAGCAGATGTGGCCAGTGATACACTGGGTTATAGCAGTAGTTATACACTGGGTTAGAGCAGAGGTGTCTAGTGATACACCGGGTTATATCAGATGTGTCTAGGGATACACTGGGTTGGAGCAGTGGTGTCGAGTGATACACTGGGTTATATCAGAGGTTCTAGGGATACACTGGGTTATTTCAGAGGTGTCTAGGGATACACTAGGTTATATCAGAGGTGTCTAGGTATACACTGGGGTATAGCAGAGGTGTTTAGTGATACACCTCTGCTATAACCCAGTGATTCCCTAGACACCTCTGATATAGCCCAGAGTATCCCTAGACACCTCTGCTATAAACCAGGGTATCCCTAGACACCTCTGCTCTAACCCAGTGTATCACTAGACCCCTCTGCTATAACCCAGTGTATCTCTAGACACCTCTGCTATATCCCAGTGTATCCCTAGACACCTCTGCTATAACCGAGTGTATCAATCTGCTATAACCCAGTGTATCCTTAGACACCTCTGCTATAACCCGGTGTATCACTAAACACCTCTGCTATAACCCAATGTGTCCCTAGACACCTCTGCTAGAACCCAGTGTGTCTCTAGACACCTCTGCTATAGCCCAGTGTGTCCCTAGACACCTAGAAACCTCTGCTATAACCCAGTGTATCACAAGACACCTCTGCTATAACCCACCAGTGTATCCCTAGACACCTCTGAAATAACCCAGTGTATCCCTAGACAACTCTGCTATAACCCAGTGTATTACTAGACACCTCTGCTATAACCGAGTGTATCAATCTGCTATAACCCAGTGTATCCCCTGATATAACCCAGTGTGTCCCTAGAAACCTCTGCTATAACCCAGTGTTTCCCTATACGCCTCTGATATAACCCAGTGTATCACTAGGTTATAGCAGAGGTGTCTAGGGGGTATACCCTGGGTTATATCAGAGGTGTCTAGTGATACACTTGGTTATAGCAAATGTGTCTAGTGATACACTTGGTTATAGGTGTCTAGTGATACACTGGGGTATATCAGAGGTGTCTAGGGAATCACTGGGTTATAGCAGAGGTGTTTAGTGATACGCCGGGTTATATCAGATGTGTCTAGGGATACACTGGGTTATATTAGAGGTGTCTAGTGATACACTTGGTTATAGGTGTCTAGTGATACACTGGGTTGTATCAGAGGTGTCTAGGGATACCCTAGGTTATAGCAGAGGTGTCGAGTGATACACTGGGTTATATCAGAGGAGTCTAGGGATACACTGGGTTAGAGCAGAGGCGTCTAGGGATACACTAGGTTATAGCAGAGGCGTCTAGTGATACATTGGGTTATAGCAGAGGCGTTTAGGGATACACCGGGTTATAGCAGAGGTGTCTAAAGATACACTGGGTTATAGCAGGGGGGTCTAGGGATACACTGGGTTATTTCAGAGGTGTCTAGGGATACACTAGGTTATATCAGAGGTGTCTAGAGATACCCTGGGTTATAGCAGAGGGGTCTAGGGACACACTGGGTTATATCAGAGGTGCCTAGGGATACACTGGGTTAGAGCAGAGGCGTCTAGGGATACACTAGGTTATAGCAGAGGCGTCTAGTGATACATTGGGTTATAGCAGAGGCGTTTAGTGATACACCGGGTTATATCAGATGTGTCTAGGGATACACTGGGTTATATCAGAGGTGTCTAGGGATACACTGGGTTATATTAGAGGTATCTAGTGATACACTGGGTTATAGCAGAGGTGTTTAGTGATACACCGGGTTATATCAGATGTGTCTAGGGATACACTGGGTTATAGCAGATGTGTCCAGTGATACACTGGGTTATAGCAGAGGTGTCTAGTGATACATTGGGTTATAGCAGAGGTGTTTAGAGAAACACCGGGTTATATCAGATGTGTCTAGGGATACACTGGGTTATAACAGAGGTGTCCAGTGATACACTGGGTTATAGCAGATGTGTCTAGTGATACACTTGGTTATAGCAGAGGTGTCTAGTGATACACTTGGTTATAGCAGAGGTGTCTAGTGATACAAATGGTTATAGCAGATGTGTCTAGTGATACACTTGGTTATAGCAAATGTGTCTAGTGATACACTTGGTTATAGCAGAGGTGTCTAGTGATACACTTGGTTATAGCAGAGGTGTCTAGTGATACACTTGGTTATAGCAGAGGTGTCTAGGGATACACTGGGTTATAGCAGAGGTTTCTAGGGACACATTGACGCATACATGTACCAGGAAACGAAAAAAGAGGTTTATCCATGTCCTCTAGTAGGAGACACGGAAGACAGTCTGCATATCTGCAATGAGACTCACATTAGTCGCCTAAAACGAGTACAGCATTTTATCACTGCACAAAGGTACAGGTAATGAAACAAAGTTTCAAAACAACATGGAGAAAACCTTTTATTTTCATTCATATTTGTACTTGTGCTTCAGAATGTTAGAAACAAAGGACTATATTTCAATGCAGACTTAAGTAAAGAGTGGTCAACATGTGATCAGGGTTCATTCGATAAACGTGCAAACGAGCTGTATCGCATTCCAAATATATTTCCATTTCATTATAATAACACTAAGGATTACAGTAACATTTCTTTCTGAGATACAATAAACATGTTTGCGGATTGTTCACTAATAGCAAAAGCTCATAAATGGATTTTCTTCTTAGTATTAGATACAGTTTATAATAATTATTTCGTAACAAAAATCAAGCGATTGATGTCAAATCCAGACTCTCATTTTGCAGACCATAGGCCGATTTCGTATGATGGCTGCCGCCGTCTAAAACGCCAACAAACGAAGAAATAAAATAGGACAAATCAGCGACAATTAGTTTGCGCTTTGAAGCCCGCCAATCAGCTTTCAGTTCAGAAACTGAATATTTCGTACGTTATCTCAATTCCATGGTCAAGGTAATTTCGTTAACATGATTTTGTCATCGTTAAAATACACTAAAAGAAGCAACATGCTTCCTCTTCCTGTCAGGAAGAACTCATTTGCGTTTAGAATGCAAGGTCTCTGACTTCAATAACGAATTGTTTTCCTTCCAAGCAATTGATTTAACCATATTTTATTGCTTGACAGGAGCAAACAGATTGGGCACAAGTTATAGCCATATGAGGCCTTTTTCAAAATATACTTTAATGTATTGACAGATCGCAAAATGTAAGTCACAATAAATGTCATTGTACATAAGATATTTAACATCATAAATCCGTTTATAGATTAAAATTCAATTTTAGAGATTCCAATAAAAAGAAGAAGATAATTAAGTTTAAGTTTCTTTCGATTTACTTAAACTTTCGCCTGGTTTGATGAGCTTTTACACGTTTAGAAATATTTTAGTGTTTATGTGTTATAGCAGATTAATACCAAAGAACGGGAAAGGTAGCCTATGAGCACATCCAGCTTCAAATAATCGCATATCAAAGCAGGCTTCGTCTTTGAATATTACAGCAATACACATGAAAAAGAAATAAAAGGTGTTTTCCCAAAATTGTCTACATTGACAATTTGCAACAATGTTTAAAATTTTCTATGTTAAAGCGTTGTCTTCATACTTTAACGTTGTATACACAATATAGATATATTTATCCTTCGGGGAATTTACACGTGACGATCGTGTAACTCTGTTAACTTAAAGTAAGGTCCTAGAAGACATGGCTTGGACTCAAACCTAGTAGGTTTACATACAATAGTTAAAAAGGTATACATAAAAAATATGTCTGTAAAAAGTATTGTCTTGGTGAAGTATATGCGCGTCTACATTTGATTCAGGAATAATGAGTCGATTCTGAGAAATGCTCAGTACACGGTCTACGGCTTCCTTTAAGTTATCCCCAAAAGGATATATTGCATTTCATGCCGGTTTATAATAAGAATCTAAATACTGGACCGAAGAAGTTGAAATTTCAATCAATATTCCTTCATTTCCTGGGAATTCAGATGAACGATTTACCTCAAGGCGTTCAATTACATACACAAACATCATTCCATCCGCAAAGTGTCTATCTAACCGGAAAGACGCGTACATTCTTCTATAGATAAGTCTTCATCAGAAACCCGCTCGTCTAAATTAGTTTCGGTTAAGCAAATGGTATTATATGCATGGGCAATGTCTTTAATATAATGAAGTTTATATCTGACACTTCTAGCGTTTTAATGAAAAGAAACAATCCCTAATCCAGAGAAAGATTCAGAATCCGTTTGGTGTAGACAAATGGGAAATTCATGTATATACCAATAAAAAAACAACTCAATATTAAACATTATAGAAAATATGAACTAGACTAGAGAGCGCTAGCTTTTTGAAATAAACCTTAAATATAAACAAACCTGAATTTACAATTAAAAAGGTTGAAAATGGCATACACTATAACAAACATCTGCCGTACTTTCGAGTAAAACTTATTGATTGCCACCGAGTCACTCCTGAAAAAACAACCCCTTGTCAAATGAAAAAAACCAACCACCGATTGTAATGAAATCTACAACGTCTTAATGAGCACTCCAGCTATGTGAACAATGAAAGAGAAGAAAAAAGTACATAAAAAGAAAATGTGGAAAGTATGTATATAAACATGTACAATGCATTCTGTGAAGATAAGATACAAAACAGTGAAAGCCAACAAGGCGGCGGATAAATAATAGCAATTGATCGAAACTGACAAACTGGAAGCTACCTAAGTACTGGACAAGTTATGATATGGTTATTCACTCAGAAACATTGTTAAAACACCTGTATACTATAGTCAAACTCGCACATAGAAACTACAACGATATCTGTTATTGAAGATGATCCCACAGACCTGGCTTGTTTGACATGTAAATGAATATCATGAACAATTTATAAAGGGGTCACTCAACAGATGTAGTTACTCAATAGGGTTGGTCTCTAGTGCACGTTTGTCTTTTTTTTTCTGGAAATT
This sequence comes from Mizuhopecten yessoensis, assembly GCF_002113885.1. Lineage (NCBI taxonomy): Eukaryota > Metazoa > Mollusca > Bivalvia > Pectinida > Pectinidae > Mizuhopecten > Mizuhopecten yessoensis. The sequence continues at coordinate 1,165,930 of NW_018406672.1, forward strand.
GCAAAAGCAGTAAAAGAATACACATTCGACCAACGCTGATCCGTCGCGTTTGTGCCGTCTGTTTGACTAAGTGCTGTGCAGTTTCGCATCCACGTAGATGCAATTCGAAGACTTTTAGAGCATACACATTGGAAACGTGATGAGTATTGATACAGAGAACGCTTCTGTATGCAGGCAAGTGGTTTTTGATGCCGTGAGGCATGCGATATCAGTTTAATTAGATAAACCTCCTTGCATTTTCAATGTGGGTTCTTTTAATTTGTTGAAGGGAGCTTGGATTATATACGTCTCTGAGGAGTCCGCGTTTGATTTCGGGAAGAAACAAATGTCAGATAAAATAAGAAGGACACTTGTTAAGGAACACGCTAGGTCTGTAGCAATCTCTCGTGTTTTGCGATCAATGTCTACGCTTAGTTTGTACACGGCATCGGTCAACATGCACGCTAGTATATAGGTCAGCCTGCCACACTATATCACGAACGCTGGAAGGGAGCAATATGCACGCTCACTAAGGTTGGAGTTTCGAAACAGTATTTCACTTCAGTCTCAACTTTAAATCAATTATGTGTCGCGTTGTACATATATGCGTGATCACTTTTCAAAGAATATTGGCGACTTTCCGACGGTATCTAAGATATACAATAGTGCCAAATTGAATATCATTAATATTGCACGAGCATATTAGATGTTATATGGTAACACCTGCCAAGCTTGAGACAAAATATATATAAAAAATCTGTCATATAATGAAATAATCTGTCAAAAGTGTCATAATCATTGTAAAAAACTGATTGAATTTTCTGTTAACAATCTCTCTGGAAACCCGTCAACAATTTATATTTCCGAACATTTCATCAGACGTCACAAACAGCCTTTTTATGTGACGTCACAACAGCGTGATATCTTTACTGCTGCTAATCTACCACTTTTTATATTGTCTTGTTGCAGTGAAGATATCACTTTTATCACAATAACAATTTCTATGATGGGGTGGTTCGAGGGATATATATCTGCTAATGTTACTTTCTCGGTATCAAAATCAATTTCTTTTTGAAATACATTTGGTTCTTTATAAAAAAAATAAGCACATTTGTATAAACTGTACTTCTATAAAAAAAAAGGGTAAATACAATTAACATATGTTTATAATTCTTGTTGAATCGGCGCCAAATATAACTATGGCAATACATACACGACATATTTATAAGTTTGGAAGCCAATTTAATTTTGTACGTCATTCAGGTCTCGTGTACTTTTTAGAAGCCTTTAAACAGTGGTTTGTGATAAGAAAACGTACTGTTGGACTTGTTGGAAATACTCCTTGTTCGTGCACCATTCGATGCTGAGTCGGTGTTTTTGCGTGGAATAACTGTTTTTTTTTTAGAAATTTAAAACATTTAGAACTACAATATAGAGCCCCCACCGGGTAAGGCCTCTACTGCTTCACAAACGTGTGTTGTTTAAAAGAATATGTTTGCATAGTTCAATGAGGAGATACGACACATACTTAGTTTGACTATTATTGTAACAGACGCTGGTAGGTAAGGTAGTCGCCCACTCGACTAACAACCATTAACACTGTGATCAACCTTAGATATGTATACCCACGTGTATCAAATACGGGTTGCTTTAATGGGCGATGCGGGTGAATCTGACCATGGACTTGTCTGTTCATCAGCAGGTCATCTTGCACAATAACAACTGACATATGGATTCCATCGTTTAGGGTAAAAGCCGTTAAGCCCAATTGGTGCTTACATTAGCGATCACCAGGTATACGTACCTGCCTGTACCAATCGTTAGTAAGTAGTACACAACCTATAACCGCTAATTCATGTAAGCATGCGTATTTTCCTAAAGCTCTGTCCCCGCGACGCCATGTACAGTATATCATGTTAGCATGCGTATTTCCCTAAAGCTCTGTCCCCGCGATGCCATGTACAGTATATCATGTTAGCATGCGTATTTTCCTAAAGCTCTGTCCCCACGATGCCATGTACAGTATATCATGTTAGCATGCGTATTTTCCTAAAGCTCTGTCCCCGCGATGCCATGTACAGTATATCATGTTAGCATGCGTATTTCCCTAAAGCTCTGTCCCCGCGATGCCATGTACAGTATAGGATGTTAGCATGCGGTATATCATGTTAGCATGCGTATGTCCCTAAAGCTGTCGCCCCGAGATGCCATTTTAATTTTGTACGCCATTCAGGTCTCATGTACTTTTGAGAAGCCTCGAAACAGTGGTTTGTGATAAGAAAACTTACTGTTGGGAATATTCCTTGTTCGTGCACCAATCGATGTTGAGTGGTATTTTTTGCGTGGAATAATATCTTTTTTCAGAATTTTTTAACATTTAGAACTACAATATAGAGACACATCCGGGTAAGGCCTCTACTGCTTCACAAACATGTGTTGTTAAAGATAATATGTTTGCATAGTTCAATGAGGAGATACGACACATACTTAGTTTGACTATTATTGTAACAGACGCTGATAGGTAAGGTAGTCGCCCACTCGACTAACAAACATTAACACTGTGATCAATCCTAGATAAGTATACCCACGTGTATCAAATACGGGTTGCTTTAATGGGCGATGCGGGTGAATCTGACCATGGACTTGTCTATTCATCATCAGGTCATCTTGCACAATAACAACTGACATATGGATTCCATCGTTTAGGGTAAAAGCCGTTAAGCCCAATTGGTGCTTACATTAGCGATCACCAGGTATACGTACCTGCCTGTACCAATCGTTAGTAAGTAGTACACAACCTATAACCGCTAATTCATGTAAGCATGCGTATTTTCCTAAAGCTCTGTCCCCGCGACGCCATGTACAGTATATCATGTTAGCATGCGTATTTCCCTAAAGCTCTGTCCCCGCGATGCCATGTACAGTATAGGATGTTAGCATGCGTTATATCATGTTAGCATGCGTATGTCCCTAAAGCTGTCGCCCCGAGATGCCATTTTAATTTTGTACGCCATTCAGGTCTCATGTACTTCTGAGAAGCCTCGAAACAGTGGTTTGTGATAAGAAAACTTACTGTTGGGAATATTCCTTGTTCGTGCACCAATCGATGTTGAGTGGTATTTTTTGCGTGGAATAATATCTTTTTTCAGAATTTTTTAACATTTAGAACTACAATATAGAGACACATCCGGGTAAGGCCTCTACTGCTTCACAAACATGTGTTGTTAAAGATAATATGTTTGCATAGTTCAATGAGGAGATACGACACATACTTAGTTTGACTATTATTGTAACAGACGCTGGTAGGTAAGGTAGTCGCCCACTCGACTAACAAACATTAACACTGTGATCAATCCTAGATAAGTATACCCACGTGTATCAAATACGGGTTGCTTTAATGGGCGATGCGGGTGAATCTGACCATGGACTTGTCTGTTCATCATCAGGTCATCTTGCACAATAACAACTGACATATGGATTCCATCGTTTAGGGTAAATCATGTTATTACACCTCTACTTTATTTACTCTATATAAAAGTAATTTGTTAAATCGAATATATCCCCACTTTTGCCTGAGTGTGTTTTAGTCCTGTGTGTTAGTCTGGGAACTAAAACACACCTACACTCGGGTGTTTCCGCCGAGCCAATCAAGCGAGAGATGGGCGGAGCTTGTTACCGAACTCGACGTGCGAGGGGGGCGGAGCTTGCTACCGAACTCGGAAGCATTTGGCTCCATTGTCATCAAAAGGGTAGTTGGGACGTGAAGCTATACAGCTTATGGTTTAAACATATTTTTTAGTTGAAACTATCTCTCCAGTGTGTATCGGTATAATAAAACGGTTAAAGTAGGGGGTTGAGGCATATAGCAAGTTTCTGGTGTCCCTTGACCATGCCTATTTCCCAAGGCGAAGCATGCATTATATCATGTTAGCATGCGTATTTCCCTAAAGCTCTGGCCTCGTGATATCATGTGTAGTAATGACTCCGCTAGAGGTATTGTTGTACAGGTAGTGTTCTCTAAATGTAGATGGTCCAACCTATATTAGTTTGTTCCTACATTGTTGATATGAATCTCAGCAATCAGTATATATATATTGTATAAACAGAAATGTGGTAAATATGCAGAGAAGTTAACATACATGTAGGAAGAACATGCAACTGCGACTAATTTTGTTTATGCTTTCTCTTCTACAAACATAGTAAACAAAATTGAAAATATTTAAACACAGGTAATTTTTATTCAGCATATCCATGTTATGTCGCTTTTAAGAAATAGGCATTTAACAAAGTCAACCAAAGACGTATGTCAGATAAGTATTCATATTAACCATTTCACAGGTGCTTGACAGTTTGACAGGCAGGAATAAACTGCGTTTACAATCTAGTTTAAAAATAAAGTAGCTAATTGATGCAGTGGAGCTCCTGAGTATTACCGTTCGGCGGTCAAGTAGCCGCCATTTTACAAACCATCTGTGCTTTGTTTACTCTGCAAAACAAACAAATTGATATATTTTTCGATTTTTCTTTAGTTCCGAAGGAGTGAGTGATAACATTGACAGGTGGTATGGATTAAAGCTGTACTGCTATACCTTTATTTACATTCATTTAATGTGGTATAATGCAAACATCTTTCAACGTCCTTTCTATAACCACGTGACCAGGTTACTACGATAACGTGGTGACAATTCATCAGTGCCGCTCAAGTTATATTATTGACGATAATGGATCAAACCCATATTGTTGAGCAAACAAGCAAAAACCATATTCTATGGCAAGTACGGGCTATTACCGCGGGAATTCAATTGTGTAAAGGTCGATTAAGTCAATTATACTGGTACCAACATAACACGTAATAACTTCTGTCAAATAATCTTATAATAAAAATGATCGAAATATAATAGAATAAAATATACTGCAGCATCAGAAGGCAAGATCGACTTGAAACTAAAGGGCGTTGTGAAAAGAGTGTGATAGAAACTACATTAAAATGTATACCAACATTTGAGACGTATTACATCCTGCTTTACATAGCAATAAATAACTAAATAAACATATCAGAATCCCGTCGTTATATTTCTACTAACTTATTTTTCCAGCTATCGAAAACAGGTTAAAAAATACGAAATTAATTTATAATGGCGACAGAGAAATATTTCAAACTGATCAAAGGAATGTAGAACATATAGCATTTTTTTTGAAATTCCAATAAGGAACACTTAAAGATGTCGGCCTTCTAGAGTATTAAACGGTAAATATCTTAACAGATGCGTTAAACATCAATCAAGAGTTTTTTTACTCGTACACGTTAAAAGATTGTGCAGTTATAATAAGACTGCACAATCAAGAAATCAGATGCCTTAAGATAATGAAATATTCTTCCTTTAAATGTACGACTTAAGCTTGCAACTCTTACATTATGTCTGTTATAAGAAAGTTGATGCAACAAGCAGGCAATGAGGAAATGTGTTCCGATTTAAATGCATGACGTTGTGCTTCAGCTTTACTGTTTAATACACAGGCAGATATATAGGTTAAACAGTGCACTTAGCATTTACCATACCTTTTACACAGGCAGTCATAGAGGTTATACAGTACACATAACAGTTGTCCTACCTTTTACACAGACAGCTATAGAGGTTACACAGTACACATAACAGTTGTCCTACCTTTTAAACAGGCAGTCATAGAGGTTATACAGTACACATAACAGTTGTCCTACCTTTTACACAGGCAGTCATAGAGGTTATACAGTGCACATAACAGTTCTCCTACCTTTTACAGAGACATATATATATAGGTTATGTAGTGGACAATGTCATAACAGTTACCCTTCCTTCCTTTGCACAGACAGTTATAGAGGTTTTACGTTAGACATAACAGATGCCCGACCGTTCACACAGGCAGTGATTAGGTTGAACAGAGGTCATAACAGTTGCCCCACCTTTTACGTAGGCAGTTATATATGTGATAAAGTAAACATAACTGATGCCCTACCTTTTACACAGGCAGTTATATAGGTTATACAGTGTACATAATAGTTGCCCTACCTTTTACACAGGCAGTTATATAGGTTAAACAGTGGACATTACAGCTAGTGGACAATGTCATAACAGTTACCCTTCCTTCCTTTGCACAGACAGTTATAGAGGTTTTACGTTAGACATAACAGATGCCCGACCGTTCACACAGGCAGTGATTAGGTTGAACAGAGGTCATAACAGTTGCCCCTCCTTTTACGTAGGCAGTTATATATGTGATAAAGTAAACATAACTCATGCCCTACCTTTTACACAGGCAGTTATATAGGTTATACAGTGGATATTACAGCTGTTCTACCTTTTACACAGGCTGTTATATAGGTTATACAGTGGACATTACAGCTGTTCTACCTTTTACACAGGCGGTTATATATGTGATACAGTGGACATTACAGCTGTTCTACCTTTTACAAGAGGTTATACAGTGCACATAACAGTTCTCCTACCTTTTACAGAGACATATATATATAGGTTATGTAGTGGACAATGTCATAACAGTTACCCTTCCTTCCTTTGCACAGACAGTTATAGAGGTTTTACGTTAGACATAACAGATGCCCGACCGTTCACACAGGCAGTGATTAGGTTGAACAGAGGTCATAACAGTTGCCCCTCCTTTTACGTAGGCAGTTATATATGTGATAAAGTAAACATAACTCATGCCCTACCTTTTACACAGGCAGTTATATAGGTTACACAGTACACATAACAGTTGTCCTACCTTTTAAACAGGCAGTCATAGAGGTTATACAGTACACATAACAGTTGTCCTACCTTTTAAACAGGCAGTCATAGAGGTTATACAGTACACATAACAGTTGTCCTACCTTTTAAACAGGCAGTCATAGAGGTTATACAGTACACATAACAGTTGTCCTACCTTTTACACAGGCAGTCATAGAGGTTATACAGTACACATAACAGTTGTCCTACCTTTTAAACAGGCAGTCATAGAGGTTATACAGTACACATAACAGTTGTCCTACCTTTTACACAGGCAGTCATAGAGGTTATACAGTCCACATAACAGTTGTCCTACCTTTTACACAGGCAGTTATAGAGGTTATACAGTACACATAACAGTTGTCCTACCTTTTAAACAGGCAGTCATAGAGGTTATACAGTACACATAACAGTTGTCCTACCTTTTAAACAGGCAGTCATAGAGGTTATACAGTACACATAACAGTTGTCCTACCTTTTAAACAGGCAGTCATAGAGGTTATACAGTACACATAACAGTTGTCCTACCTTTTACACTGGCAGTCATAGAGGTTATACAGCGAACATAATAGTTGCTGTTCTACCTTTTACACAGGCAGTTATATGTCTGAGGACATAACAGTTGTTCTAACTTTTACACGGGCAGGTATATTTGTTATACAGATAACGTTATATAGGTTAAACAGTGGACATTACAGCTGTTCTACCTTTTACACAGGCTGTTATATAGGTTAAACAGTGGACATTAGAGCTGTTCTACCTTTTACACAGGCAGTTATATGTCTGAGGACATAACAGTTGTTCTACCGTTTACACGGGCAGGTATATTTGTTATACAGATAACGTTATATAGGTTAAACAGTGGACATTACAGCTGTTCTACCTTTTACACAGGCAGTTATATGTCTGAGGACATAACAGTTGTTCTACCTTTTACACGGGCAGGTATATTTGTTATACAGATAACATAACAGTTACACTACCTTTAACACAGGCATATATATAGGTTGAACAATGGACATAATAGTTGCTCTACCGTTCACACAAGCAGTATTTAGGTTGAACAATGGACAAAACAGTTGCTCTTTCATTTACACAGGCAGTATTTAGGTTGAACAATGGACAAAACAGTTGCCCTACCTTTTACAAAGGCAGTCATAAAGGTTATACAGCGAACATAATAGTTGCCCTACATTTTACACTGGCAGTCATAGAGGTTATACAGTACACATAACAGTTGTCCTACCTTTTACACTGGCAGTCATAGAGGTTATACAGCGAACATAATAGTTGCCCTACATTTTACACTGGCAGTCATAGAGGTTATACAGTGCACATAACAGTTGTTTGACATATGACATGTACACAGGTAAACGGTGGACATAACAGTTACCCTACTTTTAACAAATTCAAATATTAATAGATGGCAAGTTTCTGTAAGATACAGCAAAGATATGTTGCAAGCTTTTAAGAACTAGGAATAACCTCTTTTCTGAGGTTCAAAATAGAATGCTTTTGTTTCATTATACCTAAAATTTGATTTTATTCATTAGCATATATACTTATTCTTTACGATAGTAATGGAAATCGAATTTACTTGTTTTTAAAATTTGAGAAATCCATCTTAAGCTGATCACTAAATTACTAGCCTAGTAATATAGAGTTACGCGATTGAAACGTGTTAGTAATGAAATTTAGTTGCACATTGTTTTATGTTTTATACAATGTCTATTTGATCTGGAAAATGTAGGCGTGTACTTAAGTTTTTTGGACTTGTTAAACGTTTATTATTGTTCGTTTGTTAGGGTTTTATGTCTTTGTACTAGCAAAGGTCATGAGGAACCACTCGTATTGGTGTGCAACCACACTTAAATGTTACACCTATTACACATCGTCTGGTCATTATTTGACAGTGATCTAATCTTAAGCGACACCACAAACTGGCAGGCCACACATTAGATATAGCACTGGGACCCGCAGTGTACTTTTAAAGTCTATTGAACTTGTTAGATATATATATATATATATATATATATATATATAAAGAAAACATTGAGAAGTCCTTGTGTTGGAATTAAATATAAAAAATAGAACAAAAGACAGAGATAGCGTCTCTAGGCCTTTCTCGGGTTGATTCCCCGTTCATCAGGAGACTGTTTTCAAAATAAACAGTCTCCTGATAAACGGGGAATCAACCCGAGAAAGGCCTAGAGACGCTATCTCTGTCTTTTGTTCTTTTTATATATATATATATATATATATATATATATGTAAGGTTCAAAGATGTAACTGTTCTGTTTCACTGTGTCTTGAAAAAAAAGGAGCGGATCGCTCCGAAAATTTGACAACCTAAACTTGTCCACACTGTTGGAATTACTTCTTTGCCCCATATATATATATGTAAATATATACATAACCATCGTATTATACAGTGAATAAAGTAATATTTTGAGTATTACGTTATGTAACACCCATTGTGCCGTTAGAAGAATTATGATATCATGACAATATGACGTCACAGTGAGGTCAATATACATAAGGCAGAAATGGCGACATTGACAAGTTTCGCTAACATTTACATGCAGTCTTGGAAATCTGAGAAAAGGATCAACTTGTTCCGATTTCACATGAGCTTTAGGGCATTTATCCCAAGGTTTCCTCTTAGATCACTGGAGGCTCGATAAACGAAGAACAATAATACCTTCTCGACTCGTTTCATAACTCTCATTTTAATTGAAGATTCGTAACCGGTCTCATAGAGCTATCATACATTGTAGTATAACAGACGCATGATGGACTCATGTGAAAACAGCATATACTTGGCGACGATGAATATCGTGTTTGTGTTTGTAACCTAATCGATAAAATACAGTCGAAATGTTGGAGCGATTGACATAGCTTTAAGGAATCCTTGGACAGTTGGTATTCACTTAAAAGTTAAAGGCATTCTTGGAATTTGTTGATTCGAACACAAAGAAATACACGGATGTCTCCTGTGTGACAGGCTGTTGTAACGGTTCGCCTAGGTCAACATAAACACAATATACAAGACACAAGAATAGTTATCATTGCCAAGATTCTGTTTCAGCGCCCCCTGGTGTACACATAATTACCTTAATGGCAGGGGAGGAAAGTCCTTCACGTCACTATCGTTTGACGCTAGTAAAATGGTGGTTGGTCTTTTTCGTGTTTTTGTTATCGAGTTTAAACAGTATTGGTAACTCAAACGTCTTTGTTGACTGATAAAGGTAGCTAGATGAATTATTAAAAAGTTTTAGGAATCGTTTCAATCTTTCTTCAGTATTAATTCTTAACTGATAAGAAAACAAATCGATAAAAAAAAATTCAAAACCAATTGTTTATTTTTGATTGAGAAATATGCTATATTTAGTAGGTACTGCTTACAATTTTCATTGTTAAACCTTATGCGAGAGTCGTCTTCAACTTTAAAAAATCCACAGGGTTGTACACATTTATCAGAAATGTATTTTCATCCTATAGAGATACACAGTAGCTCCATGTAGCTGTCGACAGGAACTGATCAGTAAAACTAGCCACTTTGATACATGGAATTTAATTTTGTCGTACCGATCCTTTAATTTCACGTCCGCCTGTTGACAGGCCATGCTAGATCAGTTCGGAAACAGGACAGACGGTGTAACGTTATATAGGTCAACGCCAATGACAATTTCCCATATCCGCATCGAGGCAGGTTTGATGAAATATCGATTCCTGGAATTAAACACTACTCGGGAACAATTTCGGAAACCGATTCGCTATATCCACAGAAACCTGTCAGTGTATTACGCGAGGTTGACGTGTTTCATTTTCTTCTGAACTTTATTTTGGTTATTGTGTGCAGACAATTTGAAATCCCAACTAGGTTCAATTAAGTTTTATTCGTTGCGTTTACTACGTCGAATCGTTAAACTGTAGACCGTAGCACTCTGGAACAACACCTTCCCTGTCGGCTCATGAAATTGCGTCATTGAAATCACGGGTCAATCAAGCACACCAGGGACGCAGACTCATCAGATTGACTGTCGTTCTCAGGCTTCCGATAGATGTCGTTTAACCCTATGGACTCCTGGCTAACAGTCGGACATCTGTTCGCTGAATAGCTTTCCTCCACATGTATATCAAACTTAAAATGATTATTTTGACAGATAATCAGTATTTAATATACTTCTAGCGTCTTTTAGAGTCATTTTGTTTTTCTATACGTTATTATGAAATTTATAAAAGTCTAATGGCTATTTTTGTAGTGTCAAATGAGAATGGAGAATCAAAAGCGTTACAAGGACGGTGATTATTTGGTGTTGTCCGGAGAGCTATTCCATTGCCTAAAGGTAGATTATAGAAGACAATAATTAAGAGTAATTTAAAGAGGGAAATAGCAAGCCATTAAAGGCGGTGATTAAGCTAATTGGTGGCTTTTATGCCTCTAACAGTCATGGACAGTACTACATTTAGATAAGATTCAGCTATGTTTTTAAATAATCGAGAACAGTTAATGTAAAATAAAGAAAGAACCGCAAATTTCAAAGTAAACAAAATATTTCTTTTTGAGAACAGGCAATCCTATTACCATCCTAGCTGTTCGATATTTCTTAACTCCCTTTCTCTTTCCAACAGTTGTTTAGAACAATTTAGAATTCCATTTTTGTGGCCCCTAGCATCACTGAGGAGTCCTAGATGGAACAAATGGCTCTATGGTGCAGTGTAATTTTTTTTTTGCGAACTGTATCAATTGACACATTTTATAGACGAAGTCACATGTGTGTATCTTACCTTCAGATTGTAGATTAGGATTTGAAATGCCACAGTTTTCCGACTTTTCAAGACGTTTTAAAGTACGGCGCCGAAAGTTTTCTTTGTTGAATCTAATGTATACTCTGTGACTTTATTTGAGGTTTCTGTTGTTCCAATTGTAATCATCGTTGAATACAAACAAACTAAAAACTTTTGCAGTTATTGGTTTGAAAGTAGTGTAGACAGACAGCTCACAATTTAATATACTTGTAAGTGACTGGTTCATATATATGATAAGGGCTTCATTCGCGTATCCCGGTTGAAACGGTACAGGTGGCAAAAATACTTCACGATAAACGAACGCACTTGGACCGTTCTATACGTAGAGCTAAACATGTACAGTTTCGGAGAATAAATAACAATGTGTCAAGAATAGTATATCCTTCTCTCACGCGTCCACTGAATTACATAACGTATCGTAAAAACTTCATGTGGCTTGACATTGTTTTACAAAGAAATAACGCAAACTAGCAACAGTCAGCATTTTCGCTTCGGTCAGGTACGGCTGGACCCCTCAATCGACACGTGCCGTATATTCCTGAGTTCAGCCTCGGTTCAGATCTGTTCATGTCGTTTTCTTTACAGGTTCAACCGTTTCAACTGGTTGAACCGGATACGCGAAAGGGGCCAAGGTTTGTCAGACTGAGATATTTGTAGACGTTTTGCTTTGTGCAAGGAAAAGCCATCAAGCCCCGCGTTCGGGAAGCCGACACGCACTATAACAACAACAATCATGTGACGTCAGTACGGGAAGCACGGTATGAATGATTTGTTATAACGCTGAATTGTCAAAATGTCACGCAAGTATGTAATCAAATCATTTAAGTATGATGTAGACAAAATTGACCTTCATACTTTAGAGCCCAGAACTCGGTTAATCACTGGTATACAAGTCTTATCTTTGGTATGAGGTTTTACTACACCATACATGATTGCTTTCTGACATTTAATACATGTATCATCAAATCCTATGCACGGTATCATATTAAGTCAATCTTGAATCCAGCATGTACTTCGTCCTTACTGAATCTAACAAGGTTCAAAACCCCTTTGATACCCAAAGAAATATTTACTACGAGAATGACATGCAAAAGAGCACGTCATTTTAAATCATATGGGCCTCAAAATATGCTGAAATTCCAGGCTTAGCATAGAAGAATGTCGGCATTATGTTCTAGTTGAGCGAATGTAACTTACACTGTTGTACATTTTTAATTAAGTATATTCTCATAAACAAATATCCAGCAAAAACATGATCACGTCTTTCACGACTGGTATGGGACATGTATGGCCAATATGCTGTAGACCCAGTTAATGATAGCCCTGACATGAATCCTAGACGTCATTTCCGGTAACCGTTAAAGGGTCGTCAACCGTCGTCCAGACAATCCTGAGGGACCATAATTATGCATATAGACGGGTCATTTTTTGTATCATTAACCACGTATGGTATGCACCGAAGATTTTGCTTTGCAGCTGTGCATTCCCAAAGGGTCACACGCGGAGTGATTAATCATTGAAACGGAAGACATATTGAATATGCATTTTATGACCCGTTGAAGTAGTAGTCTTTGTAATAATTAGTATGGGTTGATTGTCTGGGAAGACAGGGTGACATGATGAAAATTAGTTAAAACTGTACTCGATGTAATATATACGGACTTATTGATAGCTTGTAAACTGATTTTATAACATCTTTTATGTTATCTTTCACGGCATGCATAGTTGCATCCTACCGTTCCAGAAAGAACCTCAACAAAATATAAGGCTTTCATATAATAATTACTCTTGAGGTCAAACAAGTTAATGTAAAATCATAAAGCTATTAAATATTAACATTAGATATATATATACATTGCCTTTGAGTTAGTGTCTATGTATAACATACAATTTACACGTGAACTTTGAAAGTGCGATCGACAATATGAGCAGGACATCCAAAATATATCTCTCTCGTGTATTTGATACATGACAAATCAATACCGAAGTGTAAACAATACCACAATTCGAACTAAAAATCGATAAAACTTGGGTATTATGAACATCGGAAAGAAACACATAGAGAACTTTGAAAAAAGTACAAGGAAAATAAGACTAGGCGTTCCGGAAGGGTAAGCGCCTTCTGCCTCATCGACGCCACCCGACACGTAAATCTAGGTAAAATCTAAGTAACGTCACGTCCTCATGTCGAGAACTCGGTTAGTGACGTTAAAATCACAAGGCACACGAGTGAGCTTAACCTAAAAACATCTACCTTCATAAATAAGTTATTTATAGAATGTCCTTATACTATCCCGCCCACAAAATAATCGTTAAGAATATCAGAAATAAGCATACGAGATTTATTTTTAGTTAAAACTTTCCGTTAAGTGGTAAAATTTCGGCAGTAAAATAGACTCATTGTTTTGTTTGATGCCTTCGTTCGGAATGGGCCGACAATCATATCCAATTACCGAAATGTTACAGTCATAGTTTTAAAAATGGCCAATACAAATGAATTGTTGTAGGTGCGAAGTATTGAAAGAATGGCTATTGTTAAATGCGAATGATACAGGACCCTTCAGAATAGGGGGTTTCTTCTTTCCTTTCACAATAATAGTTCGGGACATCGGAAAAAAACAAAAGATGATTTGCTGTCCACATTTTCAATATTTTTCTTTTTTTTCATTTCTATTCTTTTTATTTGCCTTTTTTGGGGTTGTGTCTCTTTTGTTTGACTTTATAGTGCCATTTGTCCTTGACAATCCAGCGGGATAACACTATACTACATTGTATATGGTATAAATATGTAATTACCCATGCACGTTTGCTATTGACACTGTCGTCACTAGAATCTTGAGTACATATCCGAAACAATACCATCCTCTTATACCACCAAATTTAACGTAAAGCACAATCCAAACCAAACAAAGCATCTACAAGGCGTGAACGGCTAAACGTTTAACTATATAAATATCCTAAAAAATGACCGTGTTGAAGAGTGTTCTACTCATATACAATTGTATAATGAATCAATTTGCAATTTGTATCACTTCTCTCTCTCAACTTAAAGTTATATCAAATCATTATTTTTCTAATTTAGAAATATATGATATTGTTCATTGTAATATCTGAATGTTTTATTTTAAAATCCTCGGTCATTCATAGATCAAATTGAGTTTCATTATTATGCCGTACACCTTAGCTGTAAGGAAATAATGGAATATTTGGTCAGGTTTTACATCAAGAACGATTTCTCTTCTCAACAATCTACCCTAAAATCAGCCAAGCGTGACGATATCATTGTGTGACTTTGTGAGCTTATTTAGTCCAAATCACGCGGCGTGATCAAGCCAAGGCGGAGTTTTTCAAACAAATAATCCTAACGGATACTCTAAGTTCAGCCACATTGATTTTCCACGTTGGCATTTTGATTTCGCCATTGACTGGTATGCCACTCTTAACGCAAATTCAGAGGGAAAGAGCAATTGCGATGTTGATGGATGGTCATAGCCAAACTGCTGTCGCACGGCAGTTTGGTGTTGGTCCGTGTACAATTAACCGTCTCTGTACACGTTTCCGTTATACTGGGGTTAGTTTCCGATCGTCCCATGAGCGTTCGTCCGCGTGTAACGACCGCACGACAAGACAGGGCGATTCGATTGTCGCACTTGCGCAACAAATTCAAGACTGCTGTAGAGACTGCGTTGCATACCTTAGGTTCTCATGGCTGACCCATTATTCCTCAAACTGCCAGGAACCGCTTGCGTGCCGAGATAATCATTGCGCGCCGACCTTATGTCGGGCAACCACTGACACCACGGAGGCGGCAAGTGCGTCTTGACTGGATGCGCAGACCTGGCCCGAATAGGTTTGGGATGCGTCGATGGAAGCATGTAATGTTCACCGACGAGTCTAGATTCTGTCTGTATCACTCAGACGGAAGAAAAGGGGTATATCGCAGACGCGGTGAGCGTTTCGCCGACGCATGCGTGGTTGAACGCGATAGATTCGTAGATTCGATGGGGCTTTTGTAATGGTTTGGGGAGGCATCTCCCATGGAGCAAAACCCCTCTTAGTGGTCCTGGATCAAAACCTCAATGCCGTTCGATACAGAGACCAGATCCTCCAACCGCATGTCCTTCTACTTCTCAGACGTCATAACCTAATTTTCCAGCAAGACAATGCTCGACCGCATGTTGCCAGAGTCTGTCGTGATTTTCTCACGGCAAACAAAGTTCAGCCTCTGGAATTGCCCCCATATAGCCCCGACATGTCTCCCATTGAGCATCTGTAGGATGAGCTGGACAGGCGTATTAGAAAACGTCAAAACCCCCAACGAACAAGGCCCAGTTGACCGCAGCATTAACACAAGAATGGAACAACATTCCCTTAAGGCGAATAAATGTTCTCATGAATTCAATACATAGGAGAATCCGTGCAGGGATTCGTGCAAAAGGTGCCCACACCAGGTACTGAAGTGTCATTTTGTTTTTCGCGGGTATCCCACTTTGAGTAACTACTGATGACACGAGTGACGTCACACAGACTTTTCTTCTACAGTATTGTAAAGAGTAGACTTGTCTCTTCATATTGATATAAAATGTTGTACAAATTTCCCAAAATGTCATTGGCTATTGGTTGCATAATTTGATTGTGCTTTTCTTTTTTTTGTTCAGTATATAACCTCAATATGTTTAATATATTTTATAGACAAGGATTGATTATACAAGTTGAACGTTTTCCGAGTCATTCGTGCCTTTTCCTTACATGGAAGCGAATATATGAAAAATATCATTATATGAGAGCGATTGAAAAAAAAATAAGCACAGGGATGCAAACTCTCACATCCTGATATTTTTACAAGGTTTGCTCTGATCAAGTGGTAATTCAGGGAAATGTTCCCGGTTTCTAAACGACATATGCAAAATATTGATTATGAAAAAACACTGAGTATAACCAAGGACGTGTGTGATGGAAGGTTACCAGTATTTTGGTATTGTTACTGATGGAAAGCTCTGGGTTGTAAAGGGGCGACTTAACATTTGATTTGATCATCGCTTCAGTCTTGTTCGGATTAAAAGGCAATTAACTACGTTTTTGACACTTTTCCAAAACATTTTAAGGTCGGAATTAGATTTAAATTAAATTTGACGGTGATCACGTGATATGTTTCCTTACAATGCGTTATCAACAAATGACCTAGTAGGAACTATTACGTCTGATGAAAGGTCATTTATGTTAACTAAGAAAGAAGAGGAACAAGGGCAAAACCATAGCAAAAACCAGCATCAACAACTTTCTAAAAGGACGATCGAGAATATTTGATAAAGCAGGGTGCCTCCTATTCGAGTGATACTATGTAGCCAATCGGAGGAGAGAACATATCGTTCCATAATTGAAGAGATTGTGCAGCATATTTGTATACCAATGACTGCCAAAAGCCCTGAAGGAAACACAGAAAATGAGAAATGTGTGTTCAATGTTTTTCGAGTCACTGAACGAGAGAGTGACATAATTCTATTAATTGGTAAATATTGGAGCGTTGTGGCAAAATCCAACCCTTCCAAGTATGTTTCCCCATCGCAATCTAATTATGATATGGGTTTGTAATTCGACACCATACAGGGATCACTGGCTTTAAACACTGGCATCATGTTATAAGCAGTCTTTCAACCTGTAGGGTACATAACGGTGGACATGGAAAAACTAAATAGCATAGATCAAGGGCATGGAATGTATCTCAAAGGAAATTACTGTTTGATTCATCTAATGAAGCTTGAGACCCATATATTTTGTTTATGATACAAAATTGTATCCTGGAAATAATCATTTTGCATCAATACACAAAGTCTTTATTGATATTTGGCATGTGTTTCGCTGCCTCTGGCGGAAAACTTCCGATCTACAAATACCCGGCTCAAAATACAAATGACAACAACTAAGATTCAGAACAAAGATGTTCGAAAAAGCATAAATTTACTTGTCTTTCAAATTCTTAATCCAACAACAGTATCTCAGGACATAGTTAACATTACATGTTGTAAGAGGCAACTAGTGTGTCAATCCCCTGCAGAAATGGGGATTTGCGTTAATACATAAATGGCGATATTTCTTGGCTAGCGGAAAGGGATATCCAAATATTTTATTGTGCTAGGAAATACTGTCTAGCTCTCAGGTCATGGCACATGTTGTGCAAAAACAAAGATATGACGTCACACTCATACTGTATGTATGTAACTGAAACTGGAAACTGTAGCTGAATGCTGATTGGTCAACATGGCAGCACAGGAAAGAATTAATTGCATCAATACAGCTGGGAATATAATAGCGTAATATTTTGTTCCATACTCGAAGGACATCACAATTGGTAAAAAAAAACCTGCGCAGTATTTTGATTGAACTTCTGAACACAGTTCTACCGCTTTTTGTAATTATTTGTTAAAAGCTGCTTATGGTATCCACTGTGTAAATAAATTAATGCCTTAGTGTATGTAAAAGAAAATGTACCCAAACAAGCAATTATTATACAATCGCTTCAGCTGTATCTGAACAGAAAAATCTATGGATTAATGAATTGATTGGAAAAGTCGTTCTGATTTGTCAATGCCTAACATGGTATTTTCACATTGTAACAAAAAACACTTTGATGTATCTCATAGTTTGAAAGATATCGGTTTTATCACGTTGATCAAATTCGATATCTAATTGGCAAAATGTAATAAATGTTGTCTAGAAACAACGAAGATAATATATTTTTTCTCGGAAATATTTACTAGGGAGACACGCTGTGCTTTCTCTGAAACATTTACTACGAACCACGTACTCTTTCTGAAATATCTACAACAAAGACACCGTGTGTTCTCCCCAAAATGTGCAATACAAAGACACGATATATTCTATGTGAAATATTTATCATGAAGAGTCGCCATGTTTTCTGTCCACGGACACTTTGTAAACGACGCTTTATCCCATTGGCTGCCAAAAGATCACACCTAGATTACAAAGCAAACGCCAAGCTTATGCTTTAAACCATCGCAGACATAAAGATTAGAGCGATAGGAAAATAATGAAACGGCAAATAAAAAACTCGTTAAACTGTGTTGATAAAAGGACACCAGCTATCAGTAAACTTAGAAAGAGAATACTGGAGCTTTCGTTTTACATGTATAATCTGCTAGCAATACGTCTAGAAACAAACAAGGCAATTGCAGTGGCGACAAAACCAAAAGACATCTGAGCAAATGACAAAACAACATGGAAGCGCTAAGCACCAATATCAGAGTGAACGCCACGAGATATCTTTATATTATAGACACATGGGCAATACTGTCTAGCTAATTTTTAACACTTTAGGTGAACAAAAAAGCTTTGAACGTATATTTACGGCTTAAAAGTGATTGTTTCTCCTCTGAAAACACAGGTTTGCAACAGTGCAGGGAAATGTTATGTTGTAGTTAAAAATCCTCTCTCAATACATCGACGTAAGAGGTGGATGAGTGTGGTATAAATAGCACAGTGTCAGCTATAAAAGACGAAACAGTCAAGAAAATACGGCTATAAATTAAACGCCAGAGACACAGAGCAGTAAAAAAAAAGGTAAAAATATCCAGAAAAAAATGGAACAACGAAATCGCATCCAAACAGAACACCACAAAGCAGGCTGGATTCCCCAAGGACTGTATCCCATTTCTAAAAGGAAAGGTCTTTCGAAATTGCCTATCACGTTTTTCGGTCACACAGGATGCTAACAGTAAGGGATAGTGAATTCGTTGAAACCATCAGCAACGTTTATTTCGTGAAAACAGAAAATGTTCAGCGTTTTCGGAAAAGGTTAAATTCTCTTGGGAGTTTGTAACGAGACATAAAATCGAGAAGGGAAGTGTTAACTGTTTTAATGTATCAGAAACGGAGGCCGTGCTTTATCCCTCAACACGTAATGTAACCTGTTTATAGCTGTTGACAATTGCTTTTTCTGTTTTTTATAACCTGATATTTAATAGTTGATGCTGCTGATGTTTACTAGATCTGAGGTGGTTTTAAAACTAGGTCAGTTGTGATTTGTGAACCTGATTATAAAAGACAATGCAGGGCTAGATTTAGAATTTAGACTTTTTAATGCGTTTTGACAGAATCGTGTTTTTTCGAGGGGTTGTATGTAAGTGAATAAATTGTTTTCAATCCCAAGAGACTAAATCGAATCAGATTTGATTAAAAATAACACTATTAGCTAGCGCAAGACATCGTCACTAGACACCAACCTGCACAATATACACAACTTTGAAATTGAGATTTTAAAATCAATCGGAAACATTTTAAATTAGACAGAGGACTTTGGTCTATGATAACAATTAGTCTACGGAAGTGTTAACGTTTTGGAAAAGGATATAAACAACCCGTAGACAATAATTTTGCCTGGTTTCGTATTTCATCGCACGATTGCCTTATTTATTAAACATTTTGAAAGTTCAAGACATTATTTATTTGATATTGGCTGTTATATCAGGGTGCAGTTCATTTACTATACGAGCCTTGTTATTATTAGTGACGTCCTTTCATTATCATTTGGTTCTTAATTTGAGTAACATGACTTTAAATCCATGAGAAAAACAATCTAGGTAAACCTGTGCGTATCATTAACTACGTTATTTGTATTTCAAAGTCATAAAATTCAATTGAAATCTATTTAAAATATGCTACGTTTTCAATTGTTTTTTTCAGTCATTCACGATATTAAAAAACCCACGTCGTTTGAGTCGTGAAACTGTTCATTATCAAAATGCTCAAAAATAAAAAAGTTTTTTTCAACCTAAAAATGTCTTCCCGGGTAATATATCGTTTAAAATTAAAACGCGAACAACACACGATTCTTTCTCTTACTATATATGAAACGCAAAAGAAAGCTCCAGGAGTGTGGACTTGTAGTAGAGTGGAACAGGTTTGTCTCCGTTTGTCTGATTATTTATTTAATATCGGCATCGACTTACTAAATATTTGAAAAGGTGCTTCATTTCCCAGTATTCTAAGTGTTTAGTATTTATCTACTTAAATCAGTTTCCGTATCGGTAGCACTGCTTGACTCCGTCAAGTAATCACATCTCTACGATCTCATTACATTTGTATATATCGATTTCAAATATTTACTTCCATACAAACAGAATACAAAACTATGTAAAGGTGAATAAGTGCAGGTTTGTATATTGCTTTACACCTGTGCAACATTTAAAGGACTTACCAGCATAAAGATTATTTTCGGAAAATTAAGGAAATATAAAACAAAATATTTATCCGTCTGCATAAGTAAGAATACCGTTACTGTTTTAAAAACACAAATCGCTATTTTCAGTTATAAACAAAACGTTCTCTTTTCTCAAACAAACAATGGCTACCAAAGCGCTTTCCAAACACCTTTGATTAACGGGCGGTTAACAGTACCAAAATGTGCCGTATATAATGGATACAAGTTTAGTTATGGAGGTAGTCGGTTATCATTTGGCCATGATGAAAACAAAAAGTGTTTCGATATAGAGATGAAAAGTACAAATTCTATTTGTATATACTAAAAACATTCAGACAGCTGTGAATTTGCAGAATTCGTCTGATTGTTCCTTAACAGCGAGTAAATATTATTTAACTGACAATCGTTCTGCAAAAATACATGCATGTGATTATTTCACAATGTATAACAATATTTAGATTTTCTGTTTCTACCACATTGCAGAGTTATCTTTCCATATTTTACACAGATGAATAATAAATGCTTTCTCTATGTTCGAAACTATTCTGTCTAGTTTTCTCATTAGAAGCTGTAACTTATACATGCACAATAATATGCACGCTCCAATGATAAAAGATAGTAACCTATTATTCGAATTAATTACATGAAATACAAGGAAAGGCCAATTTAAAAAGTAGTATGTCAATGCAGAAAGTCTCACAAAGTAAACTTTGTGCACAGATATATACCATTATGCTTTCGATATTGGCTACTAGTAATAAGGATATATGCTACTTTACACATAACGTAAGTGTTTAGCCTTATAATCGCATTAAAAATCAAAATTGGCATCACACTCTTAAGTTACTTCATAATCTGAATAATACAGTACTTGCTTGGTATTTTAAGTGATGAATACAAACATACATTTAATAAACCAAAGTGTCTGGACAAAATGTATCCAACTGTTGTTATATTTGATGTTTAATAAGTTTTAAATATTACTTTCCATTGCAAATGAGCCTTCATGAATATCAAATACTTGTCTATTAGCTTGTCTTGTTTATTGCTATCAGCTAAGGTATGAACTATTAGTTTGCATTATCTGTGACTTAAGGTAATTAACCTTTTAATTCAATATTAGCGTCCTGACGTATTTACAACCTCAAACAAGCGCCTGGCGATGTTACGTTTCAATATCTTCCGCGTTAACAAAAATTATGGAAAACTATTTTCAGTAATTTATAATTGCCAGGGCGTCAGTGGCATAGCGGGATCTCTGTAACCGTCGCTCGAGGACGCCCACTAAAACAGAGCACCTCAACCACGTGTACATGCCACCCAAGAACGCCCATATGATGCAGAAGATATATCAAATACTGATAGAACATTATGTTTAAATTGAACGAAAGGCCCAAAGGGCCTGTGCATATAGCAGATGGGTATTTAGGAAAGAATGACATAATTGATATAAATATACTGTACACACATAGTATTTACTATTACAATAAGAACCTTATGAAGACACAAAGACTTAATAATGATTTTTATTATTCTGTGCAGAGGTATGTGTTGTGTGCATTTATCGATATTTTTGTTCGATTGATAATACAATTTTATTCGGCATTTCAAGTCAATTAATAATATAAATAGTGATTAATCTATTCTAAAAAGGTCTTGACGGGTTTTTACAAGATGTCTAGTGATATTTTATCTTGCTAGTACAGACGTAATTCTTAAATGATACTAAAGCATTTCAACATAGCTCTCTAATAAAGATCCACAGCAAGCAAAGTAATAAAGAACTTTTTAAAGCCAGCGATAAAACCATGTTTAAATTAACATTGAATAGACTAACATTAATTATCTTTTGGAACTACTGCAGTACTGTAAAATTACCATGTCTCCTCTCTATTTCGTTTCTTCCATAAGTATACGGCAGGTCACACCAACATGTTTTTGCATGAACACTGATCATATCTTGTTGCATATATACCGTGTGATGTATATTTGTTGATTGACCTTCATCTTATACATGAACAAACTAGCTAGAATTTAAAGAGAATGTTTCTTCAGAAGAAATGAGGATTAGACCTCCCTAATGTGTCAGGAATGCTTACTTACCTTTGAGCATTTTGTCATACTGTGATCTGTGATCCGAGATGGTAAGGTCCAGCAGAGCTATAGGGACGGACATGTTTTGGTGTTGAAGAGAGGTATTTACTATCTCTAGCCAGGGTGGCATTACTCCACGTGCCGGTACCACACCTGCAAAAGGAGGGTAAAATAGGAATAAAAACGTTTCACATCATCAATGCACAAGTACAAAATCAGAAACCAGAGTCAGTTCAAAGTTGCAAAACCAATAATGGAGGAGCCAAACTCAAAAACAATAAATTAACGCAAACCAAGAACAAATTGATGATTTTCAAGGAAATATTTGAAAGAGTTCAACAAGAAAAAGAGTGAGTGTATCAAAAGGGTAAACATACATGTATTTCTACTTCAATGACGACACCAGCCATGTTAACTTAGCCAAATCAAATAAATGTCACGTCCTAAAATTGAGAATAAGTGAAGTGAGAACCAACTCACAAGAGTTACTAGTCTGACATTCATATCGTGTAGGGAAATATAATATTTCCCACTAAGATCATGATGGAGGTCATCCAACATGCCTGTAGTCTTCACAAACCTATATTTCCTAAATAATTTGTTTTATTTTAGTCCGTATCATCTATTACTGAAAGCATGGTATTCTGAGCAAGCCCATAGATACCGAATCTACTATGACATGTTTACGCCGTAGGTGGGAAACTTCTAAGCTGAAATATAGTTATTTGCCAAAAAATAGTGACAAGAAGATGGCACTAGCAGCATCAACGCCCTCTCCTGATGAGAGTAGGGATATTACTACAAAAAAAATGACAACTATCGGGAAATTGAAATCATCACACTGATAACGTATCACACGGTCTAGTTGTAAGCTGTCCTTGCTAGTCCTGTGTATGTTAAGATTGAGGTAAACTGGTTATGTAGAAGAGTCTTTGGTGTCCTTTGATTCCAGTTTGGGAAGTGATATATAAATGACCTACGTGGTCGATACATTTCTAGACGATATATCTGAAGAAAGAAAAATAAAATAAATGTTTAATATTCGTTCCAATACGCCTTTTGGTCCCTCAGCTCCATAGAAAAAATTGTCATTTGTTATGCCAACAGTCTGTTTAAAGATCTTGCCACCAAGATATTGTCAATCAGGAATCCAATCATTCTCTCGATTTCATCCTCATTATACATGTTTTTTTCTATCATAGTCCCATCGTGTTTTTCCACAAAACATGCCCTAATGGATCACGACCATATATTATTTTCGCTGTTTACTTTTTCCAGAAAAACGACAATTCGTCGATTTAATCGCCTTAGCGTGTTTAAGGTGAAAAATGGAAATTCGTTATAGTAGTTTATCACAGTGAAACTCATTAGGGGAGGAAATCATTACATAGCATATACCAATATGCATTACATAGCATATAAATGCATTATTTAATAATATGTGTAACATGCGGTTTAAACATTGTTTTCCCTATATACCTTTGAATATATTTGCATTTGATGAGATCACTTTCAAAGAGTGATTCCATTTTCAACTATATATTGTCTATATAGCCATCTACTTTGCAATTGAATTAGCATTTGTGTGGTGTTAAACTCTCCTTTCAGAGAGAGATTTATACCTTGATATACATTCCTGGTTTAGAACAGTCCCCCGAGGTCAAATCTCCATACAAAAAGGCTACTTTATCGTTTTAAATCCGACAGCATCGTTTGTGCTATACAATTGCGTATGTAAATACAAATTAGTAGTGACGTAAGTGGCCTTGGCACATGCTGTTTGAAAAATACTATCCAATACATATAATGTGTTTAAATCCGTATCTTTTCCCTATGCGTTCAACTGGCAAACGATTACAAAGCTAAACGTTATGAAAGTAATTACGCGTCCAGCTACTTGATGGCTGGTATGGTAAAATAGGATTTGCTGCACAACGTTGTTAGTACGCAATGAGACATTTGAAATTAAAACCGAAATATTTACAGATAACGTTTCATTAATTGGCGAAATACAATTTAGTCTTGTCTCTGCTCTAGTGTAGAATATCATAGCCAAAATATCATTACAGCTGTAATAGAGTAGCGAGAAGGGGCATTATATTGTGTTGGTATGAAAGGAACCTAACGGAATTCCAAATTGAGTTGGGTTCCGACTAATGGGGTTTGGAATTCAAGCATGCCCATTAGAGGTAAATCTTTTTGATTAGATCCAAGTAACATTTCAAATAAGAATTCGTTGCAACTGTCGTGGAAAGGTCACTTTGTCAATGTTAAGGTCGGGCATGTGTTACATGTACATGTAATACAGTTGTACTGGCGGATGTTTACGCTCTTATCAAACATTGTGTAAATGAACTCGATTGATTCCGTTCAAAATATCTGGTGCAACAAATAGCCCGGCGTTCTATAAAAATGGAAATGAACGATTTCGAAAACACATGTGTCGGGGGTGATAAAAAGGGCGATGCTTTTGATTACGTTTATCATAGTGCTTTGTTGTTTTCTTGTCAAAACACCAGTTCTCGCTTTCATGACGTCATTTGGATAGGGCCTTAAGGACTAGAGGCGTTCATTTACGGCCTCATCGGGGATTTATAATTAGTTGTAATATTCGTAATCTTGAAGTAATGAAGTACACAAACATGAAATGTCAAATTCATTCGACAATTGGTTTAGGAGATATGGCATATCGAGGGGAGACATAAACCCGCATTTTCATGATAAAACGCGGGGATATGGTCTGTTGTGCGCTATTTGGTTGAAACTTGACAATTTTAAAGGAAATTAACTAAACACTCTTAAATTTTTGAAAGCCTCCGCATGCAACAAACAAATACATATTGAACATGCTTAAACATTGTTATACTAATGTTCACTCGTAGAAAGGAGTTTTTGATTGTCACATGTGGAGGCTTTTATTTCTGCATGGCAGCTGTTCAAAAACACCATATTTTGGCTATATGGTAGTGCATCTACGCATGCGCATTGGAATAAATCTGCACCAAGCAAGATAGCCCCAATTAACCAATATGATGTCTTTACTGTTGTTTTTGCCCATAACGCCCTAAGTCCTTTATATAGCGGTTGTCGTCGATTAAACAGAACACGCTTACTCCTCAGAAACACTTGGTATGATTACCCTTGTAATTTTTCAAAGGTCAATATGCAATCTTTTCTATGTTCATATTCTGTCCAAAGTGGGTTTTTGTTTTAGTTTGAATATCGATTCTGTTGACAATCCGGTATTTTTCCCCTTACAATTATACGAAGCTAAGAACAGATTTTTCGCGATACGTGACTGTTGAGTTTTGAGTGGGATCATCAGCTAAGGACTTACCAGGGTGATTCTAATTCTATTTATATAATTTGTAAAGTAAACACAGCATTGTGATGAGTTATAATGTGAAGAACGTGTTTAGTATCTACAAGAAAGATGACTAGAATGTCAGTTGTATTTCAACACTTTCAATGACTAACCATCATTGTATCCAATGATTTCCATTTGGAGGACAGTTTTCCATGATTCTTTGGGATTTCAAAACTGTTTAGAATACATTAAAAGAAAATTTGTCCCTGAAAAAAGACATTTCCTTAATAACTTGATACAAACTATCACTTTTGACGTTTTCAACATCAAAGAAGACATGCATTAACACTTTCTCGGTAAATCAAACCAGTTCAACCGATTGTCGACAATTTTAAGGAAATAAATTTGATGCACACAAAATACATACTGAAAAATTGACTTTAAGTGCCGTTCATCTTTTGCAATGGTGACGCAGTAATGCCCATCACGATAAATTTACGACTCAATGTCAGTTTTATAATTTGAATGTACATTGTTCGCGTGTAATAAGTAGTTAAAATTCAACACAATCACATTCATTTGTGTGGTGTCGGATAATGGGGTGAACTGGAGCGATTTATAGAACAGGTGTTTATGTTCCTTTGTAAAAAGTATAGCTTTTCAATGTCCAAACGTCGCGAGACGTCACAAAATGTAATAATAAACACTAATCAGGAATCTAGTAGATGTTAATGTTTATATATTGTTATTATAAGTACAGCTGTAGCTACTGAAGAGGTGAAGGATATTGCGTTATACGTCTCTTGCTATGATGTTTGACTGTAGAAACACACCGTCGTAATCATAACCATGACAGTCGACCGTTACCCCAATCATGAAAACGGCGACAAAAGTGAAAGTCTTATGGAACCATGCCATGTTTCGAGCGGTATTTGAAGAAAACAAACTGTATTTATGTTTGGTATGGTTAGATGTTTATCTTCAATGTCACATCAATGAAAACATAATTAAACGAAACGAAATACTGTCGACGTGTAAACCGTTGCACATAACACTCGGACGCACTTTACATTAGTACGTCATTGAACCGAACAATTTGCAACAATGTATCTTTAGTACTGTATGAATACTCTAAGGAGCTCCAGTCTTCTTTAAGAGGATACATATATTATAAGAAATGCATCAATTTCACATAAAAAGTAAAGAAACCGAAACATAATAAAACAAAAAAAGGAGAAAACAATTGGAATACTCAGTATAGGACTGGTATTATTTCTTTACAATCTATTTCCCTTTAAACGGCGTTTTCCTACAATGATAGATACACAGACAGTCGCGAAACGGTTTTCTCGCCTTCGTTGCAAAAAGAGAAAAACAAACAGCAGGATCAGACTAGTCTGTAAATGACGTCTATGGTTCATTTACAATACATTTCACTTAACACGGTGCTGCGGTACAGTAAACAGTAATAGTCATCGCCCGACAATATTGTCGCGAAATACAATTTTTGTGTTCGCCTGCATCGCCACGAAGCTCGTCTCATGAAATCTGAGCCTGTAAAAGTTACATGTACAATTGTATATACGAACGTGTTCGAAAGGTCGGGTGTGATAACACTCAGCACTGTGTATCGATTAAGATATATTTCGACGGTTGTTGAGATCGATGACAAAAAACATGTATGTATCTATGAAGCAAGGTGACATCAGTGCTTTGTGTATATTATTATTTAAAGAGGCTTGTGTATTGATCATGGCTATGTTTGGGAAACTGAAGCCAACACATACCAATGCCTGTGTTTCAGGTATCTTGCTAAAAACTTGATAACTGTATGAACAGTTTTAATGCACACAATGCTTCAATGGAATATGCTCGCACTGTAATGAAAATTTTGATTACGAAGTAGGGAAACAGCTATTTAACAAATGGTTTGTCGATACCGAAAGCCAAACAAAGGAAACGTTTTACGGTATAATTTGGTCATTTTGTCCTCATCGTTGACGCTTAACTTTGAAAACGTTTGATGTTTTTGAGGATGCCGTGTATACTTAGCGTGGCCATGTCGTATATCAAACGTGTATCAATAATGCAATCTCTGAGCGAATGCATATACATGTAAGACAGTGTACAAAGTATAATCTTAAATGGTTGTAGATTGTATAATCCTTTTACCGGATAAAATAGAACATAAATAAATAGTTATGGATTTCCTTCACGAACAGCAGGTTTATCAGCAGAATCAAAACCTTCCTCGATTTGTGTTTAGCTCGGTTATAGTTTTTAATATTGTCATCAAAGGGGGTAACAAAACCGCACGCGCTGTGAATGTTAAACAGGTGCTTAAGACGAAAGCGCCACCAACTGTGAATGTTGCCTAGTAATGACAAACATGGTGGTTCTAATTTTCCCTTCA
This sequence comes from Mizuhopecten yessoensis, assembly GCF_002113885.1. Taxonomy (NCBI): domain Eukaryota; kingdom Metazoa; phylum Mollusca; class Bivalvia; order Pectinida; family Pectinidae; genus Mizuhopecten; species Mizuhopecten yessoensis. The sequence continues at coordinate 1,194,513 of NW_018406672.1, forward strand.
CGCCATCAATATCAAAAAGTGAATAAATAAATACTGAAAAGTTATGCAGTACAAGTTTGCCTTTTTAAGGGAAGTTCGAAAACCCTACAGAAACATTGAGCTTATATATACAATTTGTCTTTATATCTGGACTTTGGTGACTGTAGCAACTCCAACATGTAGAAGATAACCTAAGCACATTTTCACTCATTTATTATTTGTCTAAATTATATTACTGTCCTATTAGTCATGCTGTTGCACTGTATGGCTTCAACAATGTTGATAACAGAAGGCCTAAAAATCTTTCTTACCAAAGATCTAACACATTAAAAAAACATTTGATAACCTGAAACAAATAATTAAAATCATATGGAGGATGTCGAGTGGTAATTAATACAAGAGAAATGGCAAACAGAATATTATTTCTGAACAGAATTTACCAAATAGGGATTCTTTTTCAGATTTGAATTTGTAGATGAAGCAAGAGATGAAGTATTGGACATAAACAAAATCATAATGCGATCAAACAATACAAACAAACATACATGACGAGTGGGTGTAGCTACATCAGCTGATTAAGCTCATTCTCTAAGGTAAACCGCCCACGCAAACAGCTCTCGATTTGTTGAAATTGACCAATTATAGATATGTACTCGAAACATTTCTTCTATAAAGGACGCTGGTGGACTTTTATATCGGTTCCCTTTATTACACAGGTTTCCTTATAAACAATGGTTTATTGCATCATTTCAAACAATTCAAGAAAAAGGACTTTCCGAAACCCTACCCCAGGCACCAGATTAACCGCAGGAAACTACGATTTCCAAACCAAATGTGAATATCACGTCATTGCGTCTCTCTTATGCGGATTGATTTTTTTTATTGTTGTGAACAAAGTACATCCATATTTTAATAAAATATCTCTTTAAAATATGTTGTCTTCTACTGCTTTTCATACGCTAAGTTGTAGTTATTTCAGCAAACATACCATTTCTAGCTTGCAGGTTGTAGCTGAAGGAACTCAAGAAGGAAACGGGAAATCAAAATGAAATTGAACAATACGATATACTGAGGTTTGTTTTCTCCTTCAAAAACATCAATTGCGAAAACTACCTTTTTATTTGAGGTTTAATGTCTAAATATCAGTTGAGGTTTTATGAACGATGTCCATGGAAGAGGCCGTTTAAGCCCACTTTGGAGTTCCATTCCACGCAAATATAATGATTTGCGCAGTGTAGCAAGGTACTCCACCATTTAAGATAGTACTCATTTTTCGGATTTTGGTTTCTCTTGATTAGTTGACAGAACTCACAACCACAACCGAAGTATAGCTATAATTATCACCTCACAAACAAGTATAAGAATATACCTGGCAGATGCATTCTGTTTGCGAATTTGACTATAACTACAGTGTACTCTAGCGGAAAGATGAGTACGCTGAGGTCGTCATAAAAACCCGATATTTAACTATAGAAAACTGTACGTACCATAATAAAAATAAAATCGTGTAGTCTTAGATTGTGGTTGACCTTAATATTATCAGTAGTGAAACGTGAGTTACCATACTAGGTATAACGTGTATAAATCACCCATTTTTAGATGTACCTGGTTTTGTATCAAGGTTACCATTGTGTAATATACAGTGTCATCTTGTTTATTTTAAAAGACTCCGATTATGCAGAAAAAGACGTCTAAGACCTTTTGTTTCAAAAGCCAGAATAACTTAAAGAGAGGTTTAACAATAAATAAATACATTTAAAAAATTATCTAATAAATAAACAAATGAAAAAAAAATCATCTAATAAAAAAATAAATGATAAAAAATAATCTAATTAATAAATGAATGATAAAAAGCATCTAAATAAATGAATAAATAAACATAGAAATCAAAATCCGAATGAGAGATATCTGAATATTCACAAATGTTTTGAGCTTTCTGTTTCTTGATGGTCACTTTGATTCTCTATAAATGCAATATCAGTTACAAATTTCAACATTTTAGGCTGAACAAGTCTTAACAGCTGGTCCAGGATATAAATATTCCGAAAGCGAGTTACAATTCCTTTTTTTGCATCAGTGTATGTTTTGTTCGTTTGAAAAGCGTGCCTTAATTCACTGTACAAGTTATTATTTCGTTTCACAGGAGTCCAACTCCCAATATTCGTTAATTAGAAATGCCATTCACAATCACAAAAGTATGTAGTTATACATTTTTTTTGTGCAGACTAACTAACTGTTATTGTCAGATTAATATCTGCATTTGGCATTTCGTGAATATAATACATTCTGTTTGACAGTTGTTAGGATACAATATCAACACTGACGTCATTTTTTCATAGACAATAATACACACTTTCATGTGCAGCCAAATGAACCATGCACATAATATCAATTTGACAAGTTTGCCCGAAACAAAATAGCCGATTGGTATCACATTGACTGCGTTTAGGAGCTCACGGGATACGCATCATGGGTTCACAATCAAATCAATGTAAAACGTTAGGACTATTATTGTGTGATTGTGTGCGGGGAATCAATCATTGCAACCCATACGTTTGGGTCTGTTAGAATGACTATTAAATAAGAATATGGCATCACCCGGTACATTTTGCCAATAGGTCCTCTGGAGATTTGTAACAACGAATCTCTTATCATTTATCTCGCTTTCCTCTCCTTACCAACTCCTCGTCCCAGACATCGGCAAAAACGTTTTGCGGTAGTAATGGAAAATTATCTCTTAAAGCAACTCGACTTGAATATTAAGATATATGTTTGGGTCCGAACAACATAAACAGTACCACACGGTAAATTTGTAGATCGGAATACGGGTTTAAATCATGTTACATGTATATACCTAAATACGTGATTAAACCACTCACATGAACGCATGATGAATATAAGGACCATTTAATGTCAAAAGCGTAAAACGTGCCATAATAATGATAGGACCAGTCGATGAGCATTACTTACAATATCTGGTTCCTGCTTTCTTTGTTTTCGTTCCTCTCGTAATATCGATGTTTTTTGAATAACAACAACAATCAATAGTCCTCTAGTTCTCCATAACAAAATTGTTCGAAAAGTTTCGGTTATGTATTTTTTTAATTTAATTTTTAATTACAGTAGTGAAATATAAGCTGTCCGAAGGCTTAACTTTATAAACAACACGACATGCTAATAACCCTCTCTGTTTGATATTTCTGGGCCAACCTTAATAAGACTGGGTATCTGTACTCTTCTATAATGACATACCACGCCAGTCTCCATTGTTTGACCCAGTGACATATGCATGCAAGTAGGCGGAGAATGTTCTTTAACAAATAAGTTGTACAGCACAGTTGTCCATTTTCTGTGTCATGATGTTTTTGAGGATGCTGTGTATGTTTAGCGTGGCCATGTCGTATTTCAAACGTTTATCATTATTGTAATCTCTGATCGAATGTACATAGTCTTCTATGGTTGAGGAGGGTTTCATTCTTTCACTGGATGAAATAGAAACATAACTAAATAGTTACGGATTTCTTCAACATAGAGCAGGTTGGTTTATCAGCAGAATCCAAACCTGCTTGATTCACTCTCGATAATGAATTGACTGACGGTGGTCTTCCGCTTGTTTACATAACACACGCATTTGTAAACATAATACCCCATGATTAATTCAGTGTTTACTGTAACGTTCAGAATTCCAAATACTATCTCTATTTATTTACTGGTAAATTATGAGTTTCATCAGCACGGGGGAGAACCTGGGAAATGAAACCATTCTTACTAAATTCATTTCTAGAGATTATAGTCTAGTATCATTACAAGAGCAGCAAAACAACTTCAGCGAACCAGACCTGTCGAGAGGCTCTGAGCGAGCAACAAAGACTTCCCTCCCAGTCACGAGGTACACATCAAAATAGACAGTGCAATAATACTAGCCGACGGCCGATATGCCCGGCGATTATCTAACAGTGTGTATAGTACATATTGTAAACCCCACCGTGCAACGTGCTGAAAGGAAAGGGTTCGAGTCTTGGCGTTCAAAGCAATAATGGCTTTAGCTACAATAGCTTGCGTTCAAGGCAACCTATCCGAGGCTACAGTAGTAACGTAAATATAATCTATATAATGACAGTACTTAATATCAAAGTTAATGTGAAAAAGAAAGACTTTTTGAGTAATGTGAACGTGCACGGTGCATCTTCGAGCAGTTTACATAGTGGGTAAAAAACAAAACAATGCCAAACACCTAGTTTGAGAGATGAATATTTGTTTGTTTCAGGAGTTCGGAACATCACGTGATTATTTATTAATTCAGGATCAAACGAAGGTGTATACAGTAGATCTTGACCCAGATGTAACATACTTCATTACATAAACGATATCTTTAAGTTAGATTTTAAAATTTCAAGTTTTTCGGAAGATACGAATAGAAATAATAGTATTTCAATTTACATGTATAAAAGATGTATCTAAAGGTACTTATTTTCAGTTAGAAAATATCACCAATCCTAAATGAACTTTAATAGCGAGCGCAACGAGCGCTTTTTGTATCGTACGCGTGGTATATATATAATTCAAACAAAAAGCTATATATAGAAACACAAAACGAAACTAAAATACTATGCGATCTTTTTTTCTTTACATCGTGCAAAATGGACTTTAAAATTTGCGACGCTCTGATTGGTTATTTATAGATCAGAAGCTAAACAATCGTCGTTTTAAACATCTCTGTGGGAATAAAAAATATGTTTCAAATCGTATCTTATTTACGTGAACTTTGCAAACGTATTCGTTATGGTTTGAAGAGTTTCTTCCTTAAAACGGGTTTAAGAATTAAAGTTATCGACGTTTTTGACGAATCAGGTTTCGCAATAAATATATTTGCGGTTTGAAAATCGCGGGCTTCAAAATTTGCCACATTCAGATTGATTGGAAAAAAACCGGGACAGAAAACTTCACCGGGATACATGCACTACCAAACACAAGAGGTTATATCCGATATAAAATAATCAACAAGAGTTTAGAATGAATTTTACCAGCTTTGACCTCATCACAGACAAGTTTTATGTATGACTCCGAGGTCTACCAATTTTAATACACAACAAGAAAACAACTGTCGGCTTCACGAAAGCTAGGTCTGTGCAAGTCTAGTCACTTAAGTGCAAAGGAGAACCGGTCAGACGAAGAGTTTCTTTGTTTATCAGCGGCAATGCTGATGAGCTGCCTGAAATACATGTCTGACGTGCATGTGTGGGTTAAAAGTAAGTATCCATAACCTACTTTGTCAGTTCGTGTATATGTCGCAACATGACTCCCCCGTCCCCCTCCCCACCATAGTGCGGTTTGCTTCAAGTCAGTTGGTTCAACCACAGGGGATAAATTCGTTATAAATGTCCGAAATACACATATGCTATACTGATATGGGTCACATCACACATAATGCTGTGACCCATATCAGCATAGTATCTGGTATATTTAAGACATTTGTTACGAATTTATCCCCTGTGGTTGAAGGTGGGATATCGAGGGGATTCGATATTCAAGGCGGCAGACCTATTGCTGGTAGTTTGCAGACTAATGTTAGTGCAGACAAAAACCCATGTATCGAAATTCTGCCACCTTCCAACATTTCACTAATTTTCCAGTAATGCAAGTCTTTAAATGTAACTCTTTGTAAGTCGTAATGATACGAACAGCTCCAAATATGTGTGTGTAACCATGATTAACATTGAAATAAATGGCTTTTCTTAGCTGTAATAGTAAATTTTTGGTAATTTGAAGAAACTGATTAATGCTGTTTGAGTAAGATGGCTGGGATCGGTTGAGATGAGGTCAATTTACATGCATCACAATACAGACTCAGTCCTGAACAAGTATAATCTTCCAAATCGGTGTCCAAAATTAAATTTTTTATCGGATCCGGATGAGAGGGTCTAGGGCTTGCAACGGTCTTCTTTCCCAGACTTTTGGAAAATTTGTCACATGTACATCTCCGATCGTCTGGCACGACAACGGGAAACATCTGACAAATTAAAACGATTGTTTTGGGCTTGAAAACGTACTCAACAGAGACTACCCCAGGTGTAGTAGATATACAAGGCTTGCTTTTTCATGTAAAAATCAGTCTTTGGTACGTAACAACGCTAGTTATAGTTGTTGGTCTCTAAGTACAATCGTCAGTACTTTCATGCCGACAACAAACTCTTTCCAAATGTAAATATAGATTTTTTTCTGGGTGACGCATTAATGAAAGTGTTGTAAGATGGCTGAATGTTGGACGCAATCAATACTTTGTAAAATATACTGGTTGATTGTTTTCTAAACATGATACACATTGCATAAAAATGGAAAATGAATTATTAAATCTTCCGAGCGTTATTTCCATTAACAAGCATTCCATGTCGTCAATAAATTGTATGTACCAAAGTGCACTTGTACTTGCATTGACGGCTCATGATCAGTCGACCATAAAACTGAAATTAGCATTGAGATATGGGTATTTTCAATTTGTATGTGATGCATTTAACACTAATTGCAATCAACAGGCCTCAGATTAATGAGTTTAGTTTACGACATGTCCGTTGCACAGACCAAATTTTTAAGATTCGTTGCATTACAAGATATATTTCATAACTGTTTTGATTGATAAAATAACCTTTCCCTTCTTATACCCCTCCTTGTCAAAATATTTGAAGGCTTTAACTGTGTTGAAGACTATGGTGACGTTATTTATGTCACATCTGATGTATTATGACGTCATGTGGCATTTTCGTCACGGGGTGTCGAATTTGGGTACAGGAAGAATTTGGGTACATGGCGAATTTGCCTGCACTAACGTTAATGTGTTAAGGAAAATACATTGCCATTCTTTTTTAAACGCACAACATGAATTTAGACGTGTTGAAATAAGTGTCTTTTTACATGTCCTCTAGATATTCAAATAGCAAATAAATGCTCGACCGATAGCACGGACGGAGTCGGCATTTATTCATAAATATAATATGAGTATAATAAATACGCATTCTCTGACTTCATTTACCGTACACACAAACAATCCTCCCACATATACCCTCGCATGGTTCATTGCCCTACAAATGTAAAACTAAGGGCGCCACCCAACCTGAAAACCTTATTAGGCGCGACAGGAGGTGGACCAGCCCGACAATGCTCAAGGTTTCTTACAAAATTGATGCTGGGATTTCTTAAATATGACGATGCCCACACATACATCTGCTACATAAACATAAAATTCTGCTATAATTTTATTTCAAACTGTACTTCGCCGTGCGAGGTTCGAAGCTAGAATGAACATACACGTACCCGTACACTACCCTTAGCATGTGCCTCAATCTGATTGGTCAAAACCTCTGCACGAGACAGGCAACTGCCCTCGTATACTCCGTGTAAACAGGACAAATATTTCCCCCTATTCTCCGAAACGCGGGAAAGTAATATTCATCACTTTTGTCTCTTCTAATTGATTAATAAAAACGAAACTTACAAAAGATGACAGATATCAAGCATTCTATAAAGTCCCTTTACCTTAGTTCTAATATTAATACCCGGCCTCCTCTGCCCCGGACGACGCAATATATTAAAAAAAATATCATCGTCAAAAAGCTACGTTTACCTGAACAATGTCTTTTACCATTAATGTTATCATTTCTAATATTTGTTCTACCCTTAATTATAACTGTATTTAATGCTTCCTAACATTGGTGTACTGTTTGTGTATAGAAATGCTTACCGGTTGGGGAATATGGATTGCATTGCAATACTTTGCCTTGTTAATAGATATTTTCTATGCACAGTAGATACTATTTCTTTCATTTTGTCCTGAGAATTTTTCATTCCAAATGGATCAGGCGATATATTGCCAATGGTGTTAAAATATTAGTAACAACAAAAAGGCCTACATGGAATATCTGACAGGTTTTCTTAATTAAAATACATTTCTATTTAAACTACCATTCATTTCATTTTCATGTCAGAATTAATATTCGGCGCACCTAGAATGTCCTAAGGAGGGATTCTGTTCATTTTGTTACTTTAAAGCTCTAAGCTGGCGCCCGAGATCTACACTATCATCACAAAGGTTACTGAACTATTTGCGCTCGCTTATAGGCAGTGCCTACTTCATATTATAACAAGGTTATGTTGTCATTTACTTAAAACATTAACATGCTCGTTTGAAGCACTCAAGATATTTTCACCATATAAGTGAGCACTCTTTTATTATATTTTTGAACAAAAAAAATCCATTCCTTTTAAAAATAATAATAATGAATACACCAGATATATGGATATGGTTACTACTTGAAATGAAAAAAGTCTGTTTTATTTTTTAATTGTAAGTCAGGTGAAATATTTACAGCCAGAACGTGATGCGCTAATGTTAGATTCGTCTTAGAAGTATCGATATCACTTGTAGCTGTATGCTTCTCGATCGGGTTTTCTCAATATAGTCTTGTCATCTTAATCACTCTTTATATCCATACAAACTAAGCTGCTCATGCATTTAACCGTTAACGTTTACTTTAATTACACCGCCTCAGATATTTACACTCATTTGCGCCTAAAAGGGACCAGGATATAGGAGGGATCGTTCTAAAATTGAATGCTGTCAGCTCATGTTTTGCATGTGTAAATACTGTTTAGTAGATAGAGCTCTAGAAAGGACCAGCCGTGTAATCTCCATCAAGCTTCAGCGTTCGTGCGTACTTTGGACCAGAGGAAGTCAGCGTCTCTGTCAATGTTTGTCAACAGTCGGTGGCGTCCTTTCAGTCTAAACACTTATTCTGGGTTTTAGTGTGTGATATGTTAGAGACAGTTCATTTGGAACAACACTCCTTTTCAGTAGCTTTTTAGTTTCGTACGATTCTCTTGTGTTTTGTGTACTATACAATAGCTTACGAAAACGGATATTGTGAACTAGATCATGCCAGCTACATGTAAGTGTTTTCCCTTCAGAAACGGAAGTAATTACATTTAGAGGTAAAAGTACATTGTGGGCAATTTATTTCTATTTTGTTCCTTCTAAGCGATAAACATGCTTGGCATTGTAAGACAGGCGATTGGATCACGAGGTTGCTCAACATTTTTTTTCAATTTTCTAAAATAGAAAACTGGGTTTACTCTAAATGTTGTCTTTGGGTAGCCTTTTAGATTCAAGCAAGTCTCGTTAACTCTATAATAGTGGTATCTTTCAAAAACACTCGATATTTTAATTTATATTTTGATGCACTTTTGCCGATATTGGTGTTCACTTAAATGTACTTCAAAGACCACGTCACTTCCGGGAACACAATTCATCACTAAACCATGTTACACACTGCAAGCAATCAGATGAAACTGGATGAACGTTGCGGGACTATTTACCAATAAGTGCAGTTCATCTCCTCATAAACAGCGCGGTAACACGTTGTAAACACATAGTTAAAGTTGCCTTGAATGTTGCTAAGTAAATTTGAAAAGTGTAGTAGATTTGCGGGCAAGTTCCTTTGCAAGTTATAATGATCCATTTAAACTTTATGAGCGACATTTTGTTCGACAATGTATCTTGTATATAACTGGCATAGAGTATCAGCTAATGTTGAATTTATGATTGATCTTACGATGAAATGTAATTCAGCATGAATAACAAAAGTACTGTTGAAATTGAAAAGCTGTCGTTTTTGTCTGGATTCTATGTACCTTTTGTCGTCAATTACAGTCTGTTACGTAATCATTTTCACATACGATGTCTTTTTGGGACATGTGTTAGTTTTTTATTATTGAAAATTATTATGATTTATTTGTCCAGAGGGTCAAAATAAAACCTTTTTTTCTTCTTTCAAAACAAGCGATCATCTATGTATAAAGTTGAGAACTACGTTGTACCTAGGAATGCATTTTCGGTTTTGTTGGCGAAACTCAGTGGTAAAATTCAATATGGTCAGCAGTTTTGAATACACCTGTTTTTTTCTTCAATGTTATCGTAATGTCTGGCCCGGTGCCATAAAAGAGGTCCTGCACGTGGTGGTCAGAGGGGCTTATTGGATGTATTTACATGACGTGTTGTCACCTCATCTGTTTTCCGATAGCCAAAGTACACCTAAGTGAGGTAATTTTACAAGAGCTGTCCATCTTCCGATAATTTATTTATCTTGTACTTTATAATAATTTAAAGAATTATACTGTCCATTTAAAGGTACTATATATGTATGCGATGTACAAGATTATGCTTCATTCATGATGTTATAATTATTTGGTATTTCATATCACTGATGTATCAATTATACGTTGCTGTGTATGCTTATAATGAGCCGTAAGGCTTCAAGTTGAATAAACAATACAATACAGTACGTAACCTGGCCCAGGTCCTCTGGGTATTTTGATTGGTCTTTATGCCGATCCAATTAGAGCTAATTAGCAGCATGTATTGTTGACATACATTCAGAGATCTTTGTTTTCTTAAACGGTGATACCGACATGACCTGATAAATGCTAAGTTTGTATTGAACAAAAACAGTAATTGAAAACGTATTGAGCGAACTTTCGTAAACGTGTGTTTCCTTTGTCGAGAGAGAGAGCACAAATGACCGGCGTCTCGACTCTTAACCCCTGAAAACCCGAAAACCCAAACCTTTTCTTTTTCTGATCTGATGAAATCGAGTACATACATGCCAGTCAGCGCTTTTCTTTTCAGGCACAGTATACTACCTTCAAACACGAACAGACGCGCACTCTGCACATAATACCCGCAAGAGGGCGTTGCGGTATGGATAGATAGATACATAGATAAACAACTCACTTAGCCACTGTGTACCGAGTCAGTAAGTATAGGCAGTCTGTGGGACGGGTAATCTGCTTACCCATTCTGCCCCTTTATTGGATGTTATAATGGGATCATAAAGGACTCACACAACTAAATTATTTACTATATGTTATCACTGAACATTTTAGCTAAAAACGTTAATATTTCAACACCAGTGACAACTATCTAGACTCAACGATACATACCTAACAAAAGCTACACAAGGACTTGTTTGGTAGGTTCAATGGTATATTGGAGTGTCACAGCGTCCAGTAGTTGACCACCGGAAGTTTACAAGCAAAACCGGTGACCCAAAACAAAAAACGCGACGACCCCAGACTTTTTGCCTGTGCAAATCCGCACACAAACATGGAAATATATCAAAAGTACACATTTTTCAAAAGTTAAATAACTCTACATTTCATTAACCTATTAAATCTGTCATCAGTTCCTCATTAAACTTCCTCAGTGGCCCAGTAATTAGCCGGAACTAATTTAAGATGCGCCTATATATGTATATTAGCTACTTCAAGCTAACAACGGTGTCGACGAAGAGGTAAACAGGTAAACAAGATACATTTGTAGGAACTACAAAACGTACGAAACACTTGCTGATTGGCTGATTCAGTTGTGTGAGTCCTAACGATGATGAATCTATTCCGGACATGACCTGGTGTGATGATGTAACCCGTATTTCACAGGGGTTGGTCGCGGCTCTAATCATAATTTTAATTTAAGTTTTGTGCGATCATGTTGGTTTAACGTATTTTAAAACGCGATATCGCACATATTTAGTTCAATCTTATTAATGTATCATTTTTTTTAGTGAAAGTAAGAAATGTTACTATTGACCTGTATAATGAATCTGTACCGTTTACCGTACAATGTTTATACATTTGTGTAAGTACAATGTACCGTTTACAGATGACGTGTACACATTTTAACTTATAGCTGTGCGGTTTTTTTTTAATTAGGAGCATTAATAGGCACAGGTAAAAATCAAATCGTCATTTAGTGTTACTACAATGTTTTGCTGTGTTAGACATGTTTATATTTCTTTTTATTTTACAAATGTTAAGAGATATCGTTCCAGATCGATAAAGGGGCAAATGTGCCATGCAACTCGATACTTGGCGGGTATACATTAAAAACAGTAAACTGATTGAACACCGGGCACAGAGTTCGGGCACTGTGGCCCCTCGGTACCAACAGTACACGTCTCGAGACCTATGACGCGGTCGTACGGGTAATCAACCCCATGTCAGCTCGGCAGTGGCAATAAAATGGACGACTTTACATCCAGCACCTGCGTTAGGCGTAGAAAAAAATTATGGCTTAAATCCCAAAACAACCGCCATAGACGAAGTGGGTACTTATAACGTCTTTATTTCTTTTATTTCTATCGATCAGAGGATTTACTGGATCTGGATTAGGTCCTGTTCTAGCGCTTTCTGGTACGATACCCGGATGTATCTTCTTTATCTTATTCTTAAATCCACTGGCTGTGATCAACACGTGCACTAACATGGTTAGATCAGTTCTGTATTTCTAGAACAAAATTTCATCAATAAAAATGAGCCAAACAAAAATACGCAATTTAACACATACATGTACATTCATATACGTAAAGTACCAGAGCAAGTGTTAAGGATTCCCCTTGTAGAGACTGTATGAAAAAATAAAAAGATAAAATAAACAATAAAGATAAAACCTACAGTTTTTCTCGGAGTAAAATGCAACGAAACGAAGCCAAAATTCGAACCCTAGACCGCGGACACGCCTATACGGTCGTCTTAGCCAACTTATAAAACGACAGTGGAGTTATGTAGTGTTTTGCTTGCACTGAAACAAGGATTCTTAAGGAAGGATACACACTATACCCCAATACATTGATTTATTTGTTCACTTACTTTATATATTTACAATGCAACATTTGAACATGGATGTTTTAAATCATATATATATTATTTTCCCTAGTTTCTTTTGCTTTTGATATATTTCACATGGTGCGATTGTTAATCAAGTCCTATCGTTCCTGGCAATGTTTCTGTACCTTCCTGCACTGGTTCCTACCAAATTACAAATGTAACACACATACAGTACTAACCTCGTTAACTATGGTATGGTAGACACAGGACTCTTAAAGACAATTCAACTGTTGCTCACTAGTCATACTTCGTTGTTTTATTATAAAAAAATAAGGAAATTTACACTGTGCAAGAAAGATCCATCATATTTGATGCATGCGACCTACTGATGCCCTAGCGTTGTAAATCATAGCGATAAAATCACAAAAAGTGAGTTTCTGGTGAGGAATGATCGGGACTGTTACTGGTATAAACGTGTATTTTTGTGCATTTATTTTTCAACTGTTATATTTCATATTGTCAAAATTCTTAAGAGGCAGATTTTTTTTGCAGACTTTAGCAGGCGTAATAAGTATGATACGTTGAGAAACCAACATACTTTCAAAACCCCTCTTTTAATTTTTGAAATGAGAAAAATATATTTGGGAAAGGAATTAATATAAGCTCTTAGCTTTTGTCTTCCAATCCTTCTGTAATTTCATATATTGAATAACCTTGCCTTCCTTATTGAATAAAATACTGTTAGAAAAAATAACAATCTATTTTTTGTGTGAATTAATTTGATAACTAAATAATGAAAACGAAAGACATTATTAGTGTTTTTTTTTTTTTTTATAAATATGTCGCTAGTATACATGGATTTATGTACATGCCTGTCCCACTTCTCTGCGTACTCTCTACTTGATCTAGTTTTGTAGAAATAAATAATTGAATTTCGGGTGTTCTTTGTAACAAAATGAATGATGGTAGTACTAGTTTCGGAATTAGATAGATTGAAATGTACTTATCGTTTCCAAATACGGAAGTTGTTATTTTGGTTTGAACTTCATCAGTTTAGATCTTGGAATATAAGAGTACTTTCCAAGAGGTTATTTTATAAATAAAGATCGACACACATTTGCATTCATGGTGTTGTCAGAACGATGACATGCTTCCCCTGAAATTGTTTAATTCCAACACAAAATCCGGACCTAGATCATCATTGATGATCCTCGTCAATCCGGACAGAGATCAACATGGATAATTCTCGTCAATCCGGACAGAGATCAACATTGATGATCCTCGTCAATCCGGACATAGATAATCATTGATGGTCCTCGTCAATCCGGACATAGATCATCATTGATGATTCTCGTCAATCCGGACAGAGATCAACATGGATAATTCTCGTCAATCCGGACATAGATCAGCACTGATGGTCCTCGTCAATCCGGACAGAGATCATCATTGATGATCCTCGTCAATCCGGACATAGATCATCATTGATGATTCTCGTCAATCCGGACAGAGATCAACATGGATAATTCTCGTCAATCCGGACAGAGATTTACATTGATGGTCCTCGTCCAATCCGACAGAGATTAACATTGCTGACCCTCGTGAGTACTACATATAGCATTATTACTGATGCTCGTCAATCTGGACATAAAGATCTATCCGGATGTGAATAACTATTGTTTATCCTCGTCAATCCGGACATAGAGCATTATTACTGATTCCGTCAATCCGGACATATATAATTACTGATGATTTTTGTCAATCCGGACTCAGGTCAACATTGCTGATTCTCGTCGATCCGGGTATAAAACATTATAGCTGATTCTCGTCAATCCGTACATCGAGAATTATTGCTGATCATCTAATCACAAAGAGCATTATCACTTATTCGGAAATAGATCACTACTGCTCATTCCCGTTAATCCGGACGGACAACATTATTGCTTAACTTTGGTTAATCCGAACGCCAAAAATATCAATGCTTACAAATGTTAATCGGAATTTAAAAATGGTTATCCAAATATTAAAAGGTTTATCCGAACATAAAACTATATCATTTCATTAATTCGGACAGACAGCACCATTACTGAACCCCATTAATCCGGACACAGAACATTATAACTTAACCTCTATAAACAGGACATACACCATTATTACTTATGAACCTCTTTAAATCAGAAACACAATAATATAACTTGTATTCGTTAATCCAAACACATAACACTATCACTGAACTTCGTTGAAACAGACACTAATTACTATAACTGTTCTTTGTTTCTTATTAATTTCGACAAACAACTTAATTGCTGAACATCGTTAATCGGAACGGTCACATAACACTTTTGCTGCCGTTTGTAATTCCGGACACAGAACAGTATAACCAAAAATTGATAATTAGTAATATGTGTAAATATCTCAATTTTACAATTACCGAATCTCGTGTATTTGGATCGAAAACGATATAAATGATTCCTGATTATTCGGAACCTTGGTTATCAAGACATATAACACTATCGGTGATATTTTAAAATTCAGACACCGTCGTCTGAAAATAGACGCATTTGAAAGCACTCTTCGAATGCATATGCAAGATTTTTGGATTCCCTCTCCCAATGATCCGGGATAATTCGTCGTTCTTGAAATCAAACTGCCCGGATTCTCGACATTCCGTTTTCCTATATGAACATCCTTTGCAAAACTGTTCCACTGTTTCGGCCGTTATCTGGTCGATGTTTTCAAGAGGAAATTCACTTACCACTACACCCGAAACGATGATCCGTTTACTGTGGATGACTGTATTTTTGCGGGTTCTTTTTTCCGCGGTACTACTTATTCCCGAGGAGTTATAAATTATGAATAGAACGTTTAACCTTGTAGTTTCCTCAATTAAATGGATATACATACATTTTCAGGAGAATATTTCATTTCGATACCGAATGTGCTCTCGGAATAATTTAAAAAATATAAAGATCTCGAAATATATCTGATAAACAGAAACCTATAACTTTATTTCAAAGCAATACTTGATGACAAATGAAATGCTAGAGACGTCAGAAATCATTACTTCTATTTCGGAAATGTTTTTATTATAACCGTGTCTCTGGAGAGTGCCATTCTAACATTCCCTTTAGATTAACACCAGGCCATGACGATAGATGTATATAGATTCGGATTGCTGCTTCGTAGAACACCTCCACAATAAAGGTCCACTTCCAATAAAACAATGCGAGTCTAAGAAATTCCAAAAGATTTATAGTTTTCCACCGAAAATCTTGTCATTACAAAACACCGAATATACGAATACAAGAAGGATGTTTGGAGCATCAAGGTTCCAAAATTTATATTCAACACCCACAATAAGACACGTAGTCTCCAGAGAAATAAGTGCTCTGACACTGTATACAACGTTCAGCTTGACACCTGTTTGAGATGTATATATATGCACAAATATCTTCGGATATTTTTTGTAAAAAAATCTCTGACAATTATCTGTTAGGTATGATTGAGCATCTTGCCCCCAAGAACCTCTTTCTGAGGGCTCAGAGAAATAAGCAGACGATACTGGGGTTAAATCTTCCTGCTGTGCCCAGCGATAAATTTTACACGCGGAAGAACAAATTCTTACATATAATAGGGGCTGCAGATAGCAGGCACCAACATCATCAGCATTTATCAGATCTGATAAAATACGAGTTATAATATGTTGGAAATATGTCTAGCTGTGTTATAAATGTAATATGTTTAAGTAGCGCCATTAGAACTGCCACAGTTTGATTGGTTAGATCATCAAAGAAGACGAAGTATTTTTGGGGTAGAGAATGCGTAACAACCAGGAAAGTTTTCTAAAGCATTGCAAACCCCAACGCAAACTTTTCAACAGTAAACACCGTAAAAAAAATACTTAATTGTTTTTTTACTGAATCTGTTTAAATAGTATTGTGGTGTTAAAAAAGTCAATGAAAATGTATGAATTTAACGAAAACTTCACTGATATTCAATTTGTCTTACAAACATGTTCAACTCACAAAAAAAAACCTTCCCCCCCCCCCCCCCCCCCCCCAGATAAATGGGCAAAGGAACAGGCAATTGAACTATTTAAGATAAGAGCACTTGAGTCTTGTGAATAAGTACGTAACTCATGGCTTTTCAGGTCCCTGTTTCTACTTGAGAGCTGATGATCTGGTCCTAATGTCCTATAGCTTTATTTATAACAGGTGCCAACTTAATGAGGAGGAGCACACATAGTTATACGTTATCTCTTAACACCATTACCGTAATGCACGTACACTGTATGAGGTACAGGTACATGTTACATGTAAACAACGTTCTGGACCACAAGCCGGTTATGAAACCCGACCCCAGATTAATGAATGAAGCAGTTTAGACGTTGGTCTGCATACATTGTAGGTAACTGTGCTGGTTTACAGTCGCCTGTAGGTCCGACCCTATACATGGAGGTTAATAAGTCTGCCTGCTTGTCTCCCTCTAGTTGTGTCTGTGAATCAGCTTTTTGGCTTATTTACTGTATTCATATAACTCCAACTTGTATTATCCACCTTATTGTCTCCCCTTTGTGTTGTTAATCATTTTAATCTGGAATCGTCACCCCTTAATGATTAAGTATCAGTTGTGACCGAGTTATCTCCCTTCGTGTTTATGCTATAACTGAGTTGTCTCCTCTTGGCTTTTTTAACTGTTGTTGGTCTCCAATTGGGATCATATGGTACTACTGTGAGCAACATTTGTGTTTGTTTGTAATTTATAAACAGCATTGTCTCCGATTGAGTGGGTTTGTTTTGCGACTGACTTCCATCATATTTTTGTGCGTTTGTATCAATTATGACCATCCCTTTTGAATTTGCATGCGTCATTAACATCAGTGCTGTTTGTAATGTAGGCCAGCCGCCTGCGAGTGTTATCTCATTTTTTGTTGGTTAATCATACAATGTATAATACGGAGTTGTCTCCCCTTTGTGCATTATTTGTGCGAGTGATTTTGTCGATCTTCATACATAATTGAAAGTAAAACTATTCAATTTGATACCTGTGCATGAACCATACAGCAATGTGAAACGTGCGCAAGTTGTACCCGACAAAAGGCAATGTGTAGATGATATGTTCCCTGCAGTATCACCGTCTACCTGTAAATGTTTACCTGTAGAACGCTTGAACTCAGGATGGCATGCTTTTAATTTGCATTCAATGGTGGCCTGTTTTACACCTGTAAATATGTGGATGATTTGCATTTCAGGATGATAGAGATTACCTGTAAATGTGTACACAACCTGTCTTACCTGTGAATGTATATAAACTATGTAACTCATGATTATATATTTAACCTTTAAAGTATTTAAAACCTGTATTCAAGGATTCATATTTTGTAAATGTGTAGATAACTTGTATTTCAAACTCTTATGTTTTATCTATACATATTTGAATAATTGGAACTTCAGAAATCCACGTTACATACCTGTACATGTTCCCTTATACAACAGCATATAGCAGTAGTGGTGTTCAATTAAAAAAACATCTTGATCTATTTAACGTTACTGTGTTATAACGGAAAGATTTTCATATGTCATTAAGCTGTTTCCCTCCTCTGTGTATTTCCCTGATATAGATATCTGAGCTTGGTTTGTTTAGACGCTTATACATTGTACATCGTGTGCTGTCGGAACGATCAGCAGCATGACATCAAACACACGTACTGACACATTGATGCAGAATCACCACATCATAACATCCGAGATCCGACAATGAGAAAGCGTTAAATATTTCATAGGATCCGTCGCCTCCCTCTGCTATATATATGTAAGGTACAGGTTAATGGGCTGTCATCTCCGGATCATTACAAACATATGGGGATATATACCGGATTGTTAAATTGGTTTTACATGTACCTCTATACGCGGTACGTATTAAATTTAATAAATAAATGAATATTGTACACTCATAGTAGAATTCTTATTACCTGTCTTACTTTTAAGGGCTTGAAATATAATACTATAAAATCAAAAAAAAACAAAAAAAACCCACCAAGACCACATAATTACAAATCGATGTGCAACACGTGCTACAGAATCACATATAGATTATATGTTTAAATTACTTACCTGTCGGAAAACACACAGGTAAATTATTTATGGGGTATATCTAAATTAAGACTTACCTGCATTTAAGATGAAGCTGTGCTTCTCTGCTTCAGGTACCACAAAATATAGTTGGCATGCTAGTATAACGATAACTAGACATACCCGTCTAACTGTCAATGTATTGAACTCCATTTTTTCTGCACTATATCACTTTTAAAATACATATATAACACAAGGCACGATGTAGATTTGTCCTGTATAGGTGTGTTTTTGTCACAACATCACTTTATAATGGTTTGGTCCCCCATTTTGCCCGGGTCCCGGGGTATTGTAACTCCTGTGCTCTTATATCCTCGGCATGCGAGCGTCAGCCGAACAGTAGTATACCGGGCTCGTAATTCTCCATGTTGCGATCAGGCCTATCGTACGGAGCTAGCTGCTGTTCGCGCGGCCTTAGTGTCGTACACACGCGCAGTTGCTGATGCTGGATGGACTGGGACGAGAGTCGGATGAATGATAGAGGAGTGAAGTGGTCGATAATTGTTTCAAGCTATTAAAACATTAGTACAAGTCATGTACGTCCATTTGACAACACGGCCAGTACAAATGTGACAGACCCGCTATCTACATAAGCTACTATATATATACATCAGCAAATTATTAATCTGGTATTGACTCGAATCGGAACAATCTGTTTGATCTTCTTATTACAGTCACGGGGTTTATATTTGTGACGCCTGCGTTATATCTATCAAACACACTAGCGTGTATACGTGTATAATGACACTATTAATATAGTATTTTACACACATATTACATTTATATTACATTTGATGTGCACACGTTACTGTTGCTATCAGCGAGAAGGAGTATGTCGCTGAAACACTTGGGACAATTATTTCGGTAGGTTTTTTTGTGTAGAAATAACAGAAAAAAGCAATAAGAAAATTGGATACGGTCCTTGCTTCCATGTGTAGTAGATGTCCTCATGGCGTACATTGTAGAATTCACACTGTACTATTAACAGATAATTCCACAGACGTTGTGTTTATCTATAACAGCTATCATAGGTTAGACACGTTGCTGCCATCTCACTGTAGGTAAGACAGATAGCGGAAACGTCGATTGGAATCTTTTCTAAATTTGTATGTTGCTGCATGACACTTCCACGTTGTGTCTTATTAAGACAAATGTAGCAAAAATATTGTGTTAATTTGATCACATGAAGATGCATGGTACGTTAATGTGACATGCGCCTCCTTTCCAAAAAGAGTTCCAGACTACGAGACTTGTATACTATCCTTTAGGAAGAGGATAGCTACATGTATCGTTAATTAGCTATAGTTGAAGGCGCACTGGAAAGGTACACAGGGATGTTCATGAATTGACAAATATCAGAATTGGGTACAGATAGGGTATTTTTTTTACATGGGGATGATGGGAGGGCGGGGGAGGGGGGATACATAGTTTAAGAAGAGAATTCCCAGTTTCGAGTATTCGTGAAGCCAGCAACCCGTCTACATCCATTTATATGAATATTGAAGTAGCATATTAATTATTTTTCATTTAATTCATGACATGACCGTTTTTAGATCAATCAAAATAATCTGCGACGATATATACAATGTATATATACTGATAGGAATTTTTTTTGTAACTTTTCTAATATTCTTCAGTATATTTTGAATCTAAAACAAACGCGATTACTACTTTCATTTGTTTGAAACACCAACGTGTTAGTTCTTTATTCAACCTTGTTTTACCTGCAATGCGATATTGTGTTTCTAGACTTTACGGAATGATCGATTCCATATTATTATAGTTGTTCATGGAATGTCATGCAAAAACGGACCTTCCCAATTGGCGCTGATGCTATGGATCGAGTATGAGTCATATTACGATGAGATGATGATTGGTGCTGATATAGCCATACGAATCCGGCTAAAATATTTCCGGGGACGGTTTGTAATCTTCATAAAGATTTATGTAATCGAGGATTTTTTTGATTTTTTTCATTAGAAAAGATATTAATAATGACATGTACCTTATCCAATGTACATACATTTTAAAAGTTCATCATTTCTATAAATTTTATCAAATAACGTCTCATATATCAATATTTATTTTTAACTGTTTTCCGATATTCAGACATAAATTTATATTCACGTTGGAAGTTGTATTCATTCCAAATTCCCAATTTATATAAATATTCCTTATTTTGAACGTTGAAAATCCATCTATTTCTCCTAATCGTTTTTTTCTCTTCTTTTAAAGATTATTTGACAGGTCTATATTTCGATGAATTGTATGCATCATTCTTCCAAACTTGACCAAATTAGTTAAAGTAGTACTTGTATTTTGTATTGTCACATGTTTCAATTATTTATATATAAACTGCAGTATCAACTGTACATTTTTGTATGTAACTTTATGCATCTACCACATAGCGGCAGCATGATAGACCGATTATAATGGAGTAGTTGAGAATAAACTAGATAAAACGAACGACACTCGGGAAAGGAATTCCCATTTGGGAATAGGGTTTTTCTCAAATTAGAATGTCTGCTCGTTTCAGGTGACGTTGATTTTCTAAGACGAAACACCATTTTTTCAATTAAGCGCTGCAAAAAGAGAAATAAGCCTTTTGTTAAAAAAAACAAATTCCCTTAAAAATATTTTGAGGAAAGCAACATCCCTTTTCAAGCTGAAATGCGCACATAGAGCAACAAGAACGATTGTTTTTTAACAACTAGTAGCATAACTCCACGCTAACTAGACTTTGCTTCCAAATGTAAATGCAGATAATCTCTAAGATACTGTTACAAATTAATTGGAACGTGCCGTATATGGTTAACAGTTTATCACACAATGGTTTCATAGTTAGTCGTTCAAATATTTCCCCAATGCTCACTCGTGGTTAAAATCTCGAGTAGATCTGTTCTCGCGACAAGCCCTGAAGTAAATATGATAATAGATAATTATCACTAGTATCACCGACAGGTTTACCACCACGTATGCTGATCAAAATTGGACAATGTGCGTCAGAGAAAAGAGAACTTGAATCTAAAACATCAACGTCAACCATGTATTTGAAAAGATCGGAAGCACAGCATATGATATAATCAACAATACACTGTACTATGCTGTATGTTTACCTTTATTTTTTGTCGCCGCCGACTCTTTCATATCGGTTCCCAAAATTTACATGTATATATCTTTTATCTTTAGCAATGCTTTTTTGTGTTCATGGTCTACGCTTAGAGTTTGGCCCCACGCTTTCGTAGTTATGACGTCTGACCATCTGCTACCACTAGCCTTCCTCCACTGGGTCGCGGTTTCGAGGCATACGTGGGGCAGTCGCCAGGTACTGGCCGTAGGTCGGTGGTTTTTCATCGGGAATTCCGGCTTTCCTCCACCACTAAAACCTGGCACGTCCTTAAATGATCATAGGTGTTAACAGGACGTTAAACACATACAAACCAAACAAAACCACGTTTTCGCCCTTTTGGTAATACAGTAGTTCATACTTGTACACTAAGTATCGGAAGTCTTCTCTTTCTTTTCATTCATCATCTTATGAATCCAATCAATTCGATCCTTTTTACGTTCTTTTCTAGAAACTATTTATCTGTTCAGTTTCACAACTTATCATCCAACATTATCTTTTGCAGCTTGTATACGATCAGTGCTATTGCCGTTACATTATACGCCCTTAGTCATTTTATTTGGCTAAAGTCCTAATTTTCATGCCGCCAAACTATGTCTCAGTCTATTCGACTCTTCTTGTAACGTTACCGAATTTCACCTCAGTCTACGTACATAAAATACCAGCAGAATCGTATCAGCCATTTTGTGAGGAAGACTTACCTGATGTACCTAAAGTGTGTGAGAAATCCATGCACGTCATCCTCAGTCACTCATGACATATGTCACAATTTTTCTCTAAATGTATCCATTTTTCAGTGAAATTTCACATTTAAATGCACCATGTCTGTTACTTGGCTTCAAATCATTTGGTAAAAGTATATACTAAAAAAAACACGTTTTGTTACGGTGTAAACAGACGGAATTTGTATTATACAGGTTCTCCATGCCTGTCCACTATACTGAACAAAACTCACATACTTACTTATTAGCTCTGGTTTTACAGATGTCTCCAAAGTAAGCCGTATAAACCAGATGTCCTAAAGTCATCCCTGGTAAACCGGTTGTATCCCAGTTCTGGGTTCAACAAGGCACCATTGGTCATTCCGTTGTCTCCCCAGACACCACTGGTCATTCCGTCGTCTCCCAAGCAAAGACAACATTGGTTTTTACGTTTTCTCGCAAGACACTTGTGATTATTCTGTTGTCTCCCAAGACACCTCTGAATATTCCGTTTTCTCCAAAGACACGTCTTGTTATTCCGTTGTCTTCCAAGACACCACTGGTCATTTCGTTGTTTCCAAAGACACCACTGGTTATTCCGTTGTCTTCCAAGACACCACTGGTTATTCCGTTGTCTACCAAGACACCACTTGTTATTCCGTTGTCTCCAAAGACACATCTGGTTATTATGTTGTCTCCCAAGTTACCACTTGTTATTCCGTTGTCTTCCAAGACACCGCTGGTCATTCCGTTGTCTCCCCAGACACCACTGGTCATTCCGTCGTCTCCCCAGACACCACTGGTCATTCCGTTGTCTCCCCAGACACCACTGGTCATTCCGTCGTCTCCCAAGCAAAGACACCATTGGTTTTTACGTTTTCTCGCAAGACCATTGTGATTATTCTGTTGTCTCCCAAGACACCTCTGATTATTCCGTTTTCTCCAAAGACACGTCTTGTTATTCCGTTGTCTTCCAAGACACCACTGGTCATTTCGTTGTTTCCAAAGACACCACTAGTTATTCCGTTGTCTTCCAAGACACCTCTGGTTATTCCGTTGTCTTCCAAGACACCACTGTTTATTCCGTTGTCTACCAAGACACCACTTATTATTCCGTTGTCCCCAAAGACACCACTGGTTATTCCGTTGTCTTCAAAGACACCACTGGTTATTCAGTTGTCTTCCAAGACACCACTTGTTATTCCGTTGTCTCCCAAGACACCACTTGTTATTCCGTTGTCTCCAAAGACACCACTGGTTATTCCGTTGTCTTCCAAGACACGTCTGATTATATCGTTGTCTCCAAAGACACATCTGGCTATTCCGTTGTTCTTTAAGACACCTCTGGTTATTCTGTTGTCTCCGAAGACACCACTTGTTATTCCGTTGTCTTCCAAGACACCTCCGGTTATTCCGTTGTCTTCCAAGACACCACTGGTTATTCCATTGTCTTCCAAGACACGTCTGATTATATCGTTGTCTCCAAAGACACCTCTGGCTATTCCGTTGTTCTTTAAGACACCTCTGGTTATTCTGTTGTCTCCGAAGACACCACTTGTTATTCCGTTGTCTTCCAAGACACCCCCGGTTATTCCGTTGTTCTTTAAGACACCACTGGTCATTCTGTTGTTCTTTAAGACACCACTGGTTATTATATTGTCTTCCAAGACACCACACCCCTGTTTATTCCGTTGTCTCCAAAGACACCACTGGTTATTACATTGTCTTCCAAGACACCTCCGGTCATTCCGTTGTTCTTTAAGACACCTCTGGTTATTCCGTTGTCTTCTAAGACACCACTGGTTATTCCATTGTCCTCCAAGACACCTCTGGTTATTTCGTTGTTCTTTAAGACACCTCTGGTTATCCGTTATCTTCCAAGACACTTCTGGATTTTCATTTGTCTTCCAAGACACCACATCCCTGGTTATTCCGTTGTCTTCCAAGATACTTCTGGATTATCCTTTGTCCCCCTAAGATACGTCTTTTTATTCCGTTGTATCCCAAGATAACTATGATTTAATTTGTTATATTTCCTTAAAAGTACAATGCATAAATAATACAATCAGTTTTGTTCTGTAATTCAACATGATCACCAACATACAATTGTATAACAGTCTCGCAGTTAATAACCTGTACTTGCCTTCATTTCTGATATTTATGTGTATCTTTTAAATTATCTTTTATGGGTAGGGCTGGATCTATGGTTCAATTGTCTTAATCTCCAGCATATAATTGATGCATTTAGTCAAATAAGTTTTCTTTTAGAAACAATACTAAGGAGTTCATTCCATTTTGTAACATAATTATATGTTTAAATTTCCATCGTAGAAGTAAATGAAAGATTTCGAGATCTAATTTTATCTGAATGTTTCATCAAGCCTCAGCAATGAAACTTGATATTCATCTAAATCAAAAGTAACAAAATAAAAGCAAACCTTTTAAGTTATTTGTAATTTATGTCATCCTTCAAAATGTACATGTACACTTATTGTTGGGTAGTCGGGTGACCAAGTGAATAGCGCACTCGCCTTTTACATACCAGGACGGCCGGGGTTCGAATCCCCGATCGTGTTTAGAAACGTATTTGGTTACCTGGTCTACGACGTGGATTTTCTCCGGGTACTTCGGTTTCCTCCCACTTTGAAACCCATTCACGCGCTTCCATCCGGGCCAACAAGAGTGATTAATATGATACGTCGGATATCATTATTTCTATATTTACAAGTAAGATGAGCATAACAGAAATACAGGTGGTTGCCCCTAAAAATTTGGTAAATAATACAGTACATTGTATGTCTAAAATGAACTCACTGCATCATACCGCTGTTTCGTCCTTCTAGGACTCCTGGGTGATGCTAAGGGCCAAACAGTTGGAATTCCAAATCGATCTCAACTACTGTTGTTCAAACAGAAAGAGATGTGTGAAAATCCCCATAATTTTAAAATTTAGACGAAAACTGGTTTAATTTCAATTCTAATTAGTAAATTATGCATATTATAAAATATGACACAACTCCAATGCAATAACTGTTGCTATCAAGGTAACCTCGGGGACTATTATAAGCAATCAACCGGCAGTGTCTAATACATTGTACATTTTGTATCTTGAAAGATGAACGTATAACACAAACGGGAAAGAGACAAATATCTTTATTCTGTCATACATTTTGTGCATGTATACGTACGTTATTAGCTTGGTATTAATCATCTGCACGTGATTCACCTGAACTTGGTTTCCATTTCATTTCATACGTATACAAATTCCTACCACAGCCATTCCCTGAGAAGGACAGTGTATACATATACCAGACGACTGAGTCCCTATACAGAACACAGCAATCAATTACCCCTCTTGGGACAGACTACCCAGCAGCAATCATAACACGCCATATAGTGCCAATTAATAACGACATTATTAATTAAGTTAGTGATTCCTAGGTAAACACACGTGCACGTTGATACGCCATGCAACACCGACAATAATAACGGCAATGCTTTTAATCGTTCCATGAATTTATCACGAAGTTAATTTTCTATGTCCGTGTAAGGGCGATATTTCCAAGAATGTAAACACATTAGCTAGACATGTATTGTTTACATAAGAAAATTGCATGTCGCTTGGCAACTTGACAGAACAAGAAACATACACGTATGCTTGTATATTGCATTTTGTTTTCGTAATAAAACTTGATAAGCATTCTGTGAACGCGACAGTATGAATGTGAATATAAAGTAACAGTTGTGCTCTAGTTGTTGAACATACAAGATCAAACAGTCACAGTGGTGAAACGGATGAATGTTCCACGACAGGGCGTCTCTTTTAATTTACCGATAATCTAATCACCAGCTCTACCGACGTGTAACTACACGAGCGTACTGATGATTCATCAATAGTTATAAGGTATCATTGATATCTATACAAATACCTCATCCATTTTAAACGTACAAGATACACTTAATAATAATATACAACCTTTGATATAGCGCCCTATCTAGCTAACATAAGCCACTCTAAAGCGCTTTGCAGTACATAGATATCCAATTAATAAAATAAGCATATATACATCTATCAATACAATTTTGAGTAATTCGCAGGAGCTGCCTTATCAGGCGCTAACTGCTAGTCATATGCCACCTGGCTGATATCTCCCTATGTGTGCATGCCTGCGTGTGTGCTGGAGATGTATTTTGTTCTGTTTGTTGTGGGACCGTGCTTCCAACGGTATTACTTCAGCACAGACACCGCAACATCCACCCTACTCCAACAATGTTAGAGGTTTTGCACGGCGAAAAACTTTTGACAGGCGCCGCGTAACCTCTAACTGCCCATAGCTGATTTTCCCGATGCTGACGATATCATTTTCAAAGTTTGGATTAAGAAAGAGTTTATCGTGTTTACATACATTTAAATGGTTAAAAGGGTCCAATAAATATTCCTTTCCATAAATCCATGATTATTTGAAAAAAAATCGTGTCAAAGACATAAATAATGAGTTTTTCCTCATTCGAAGCGAAGCAGACAGCATTTGCCATGATTTTTCCGGTTAATACAAAAATGGATTACATGTTATGTTTCACAAGCGGAATACAAACAAACTCCGTATCATTTCGTTCCGTTTGAAATCCCCCTGCTATTTTGTATTAATCCTGGAAGCCATGTTTTAAATGTTGGACAGAGATGTGCTACAACGGCATGGACATGTATTTTGAGTGTTCTATTCCGTAATATACTTTATATTTGTGTCTGTGACATACATATGATATCTTTATTATATAAACCGTGAGTAGACATCGTTGTCATGAACTGTTAACCACTTAAGTGAGTTTTTCAAGCCGATTTTGTTCCGCCCGGATTTCGGGCGGAAACTGCATCAAAGAATAAGTGCTTCGGAAATGAGAGGTCGCAGTCGGCAAAATCATATCCGATAGAAAAAAGGCCGACCAGCGGCCTCTCATGTTATGGGAGTACATCCACCCCAGACCAACTTTTACTCCATCTGTGTTGTTGGAGGTGTGTGGGGAGGAGAAAAACACTTTCTCTGAATATCAATGCGTTTGACAACTTCGGGGACCGAACCACGGCCGCCTGCGGTGCAGACCGGAGTGTTAACCACTCGACCAATCCGCCCATTCATTTCCTTCGTCCAACCAAGGAACATAGAAGGACATAATACGAAATCAATTGCACTCAGACAGCCTGACTTAAGGTGTCTTGGGAAAGTACTTAACGGGAATATCAGATAAGAAAAATGATTGCCATAATTTTAATTTAATTTTATTCTGTGTACGCAGTTGAAGTACATCTGATTATATATACCCAGACCACTTTAGTCGCCGCATTTGATAATACCACATGATTAAGCAGGCCAAGTTTATTTTAATGTGCCTGAAACTTCAAAGGTGTCGAAATACCAAGTACCATCATAATGAGGATTAGCGTGAGTTATTTCGGAAATGCTGTTATCAATTTCGATCTCAAACTAGTTTTGATTTGCACATGTCTATGAAAAATACATATGCAAATTTAGATATTGATGAGGTTGATAAATATTGCGTATCTATTTTAGCTAAGTACCATACGAAGGATATATTATTTTTAAAGCATATATATACAAATGTAGTCATATACCTTCGCATGTTCCATATCCAATACAAATATTTAATTATGTTAAACGATTTATATTTGATGTGGTCTGTAATTTGTTAAATACAAATATCAGATTATCTATGTTATTGCTTTACGCAAATGACCCATTTGTTCTGGTAAAAAGAAAGAACAAATTGAATACGCTTCATCATTCAGCATTACGTTGAAAGTTTAACGGTAATTGTAATCAATTGTCACACACATAGGTTACGTTTTAAACAGAAAGCACAATTAACTTAAATATAAGAAGGTTTCGAGACGTTTTATCATCATTATAAGCCTTTATGCTTATAATTTGTAAACACATTTTAAGAACAATTACTGCTTTAGATTAGTCAGCTGGTTTTGACGATACAATATTATCTAAATCGCATACACCATTTATAAACGTATTTCCCTTGTGGAGTTTTCCTTGCGACAAACTATATTAACAGGTGACATACAATGTATAAAGATTCAAATAATATACACTACAGAATAAAAAAAGTCTGAAAACAAAATAGTTGGACGGTTATTGGTTACAAAATAACAGCAACTTTAATAAACGGCAAATATACATAGTCATAATGACATGCAACTAACTACAGCAGATGATACATAGGCCGTCATCCCAGTTGTGCAACACAAGTCTGAAGAAAATCTCAGATATAGGGACCCTAGAGAGGAGAGTTCACAGGGTTTCCAATATCATGGACGTTCATATAAAAAATGTGTATCATTTTAATACAAAGTACAATATAAACGAGCCGAGAATGCAATATCTCACCATACAAATAACACGGATTCTATTGGAGTACAGCTATATAGTGCAAGTGTTTATGAACCTGGTACAAGTACAACCAACTGTAGCAGTATTTATATATAGCGTCTCTTTTAAATACTAACCTTACACTAGCGAAAACGTATGCAAAGATGTCTCAATGATTTATTCTAAAACATGTTGCATGAAATATAATGATATTTTTTTATGGTTTTTATTTTTTTAAATCTAAATATTTGCAAATTTTTATTTTTACATCAAATAAAGCAACATATGTATTTGTTGCATATCATTATACGTGAGTCACATATAGGTGGAGGTTCTATTTGTAACAGTTCTGTTTCTACTGACGCTGTACTCAATGAAATAACAAAAAAATGACTTGTTTTTGCGTTTGAATTTGTGCTTTATTCCACACCGTTTAGATTACTCCGCCACAGCAGTTCAAATTGTCTTTCCGTTATTTTTGAAATATGCAATATTGACAACTCTTAAGGAACTCATGGATCTCCTACTGCAAAAACCAAAAAAGCTGTATTCAGAATGATTTATTTTAGACATTGTCCATTTACACATAGACTTGCACAAGTTCCAGTATATCTAGTGCTTAATAATAGTTGTTCCTGGTATTAATACACGGGTTTAATTTTTTTTTTTTTTTTAAATGCATATTTCTTTCGCTGATTACATGGGGTGCTTAATCGAGTTTGTCTTATGACAAACTCAACACGAACTGTTTTGCAAATTAATTGAATGTGTCTCAAGACCAACTCATTTCATCATCCCACGAAATCGACAAAAGCCTGATTCAGTTATTAATTCTTTCCTTGGCAACGGGTGCCGTCTTCTTTGCATTGACTTCGATTGATTTGTGAGTTGACGCTGTGGTATAAATATGGAACGTTTAATTTGAAATGGAAGTAAACGGTAATCCTCAACAGATAACGAGATCCTTTATCAACAAAATAATTAAACAAAAGGAACAAAAATAGCACAAAACGTCAACAAAAGCCCGCATCGATCAAAATAATTTCATTCGATTTCCTTTTTTTCCATGTTGAGAGACTCAGTGCTCCATTTCAAACAGTCTTTATTTACGGGGAAATGAAATCAGTGTTAATTAAACAGTTTGCGCTTTCCTGCTCTCACAGAAAACTTGGATAGTTCCAAAATATATTACATATCATATTCTTCTCAAAGGTTAAGATTGAATATTTGCTTCTCTCAAACTGTTCCAACACAATGTCTTCGTTTACTTTTCGCCTTTAAGTTAGGTCACTCGCTCGACTTGACTGCTATTCTAGACATCATATCGCGATATATGTCTTGTCACGATTTTTTTTATTTACCTTCCATAAAATTTTACAGTTGCTTAAGTATTAACTGAATTAAAACAATCGTAACACAAATGAAAAGTTGCTAAAAGAGAATTATAGAATGTAGAAAACACACTCATATATACCTCATTAAATTAAGTCAAAAATTATTGTTTGTACTGCGTTTTTCGAAAGGTTGATGGCACATATGGTGAGATCGCAAAAATGCAAAATAAGACTAACCTTATATTAAAGAATAATTTATCACATTTGATTTACGTCAGATAGCATGTAAGGATTTCAAGTTTTGTTCATGTTTAATCATTGATCAAAATTAAAAGAAATAAAAACATGTTAATATCGTTCCTGTATATACACTTTATCGCTTGTCGAGCCTCGATATTACTTGAAATAAAATCAAGTTTTCCATTTCAATATGTGTCATGTGTAAAGCATACATGGTGACGTCATAAATAAAATTCGAAATGATGCGATAATTTTCGGGTGACAATCAAACCAGTGAGTGCGAGTCATAAGCTCGCGTTGATTACGTCCCTGCCCTTTGTACACACCGCCCGTCGCTTTTACCGATTGCATGGTAACAATCTTTTTGTGAGAAAAAAGAGCAAGTTTGGTCAAATATATGACTTTTATTAAATTTAAAGAAGTTTGATTCATCACCATAAGAAATGGTTAGTTATTATTTGTGTGGGTGTGGCGTTGAGATTATTTTAATAAATAAATACGATATTGTTTCTCACAACCTGACAGCAGACCGTAGATTGCAATGGCCTGTGATACGCCGCCATGGAAACGGTAGAGATAAGAAACATGTTTACAGAAAGCGTGCGATTAAACTTGTCTCGGACTATGATGTATACCAGTGCATACACCTCACATCAGTAGATAATTTCTTCATAACCCATAAAATTATATCACAAACCATTTACTGGTATGTGAATATGATCAAAATGAAATTGAAAATTGAAATTGAACGGTCTTCACTTTCGAGTTTATTTCCAACTAACAGCTTGTGGCGAATTGGATTCGTTTGAAATATATACAAGTACGGCCTCATCGAAGACATAACAACCAATCATGCTTGCGAACACACGAGACGTCGACAGCAATTTCCAATGTTTGAGAGGTTTCGCCCAGGTGCTATGTGGCTCCTCAGACAAATTAGGTCCTAAATATTACCACGACTGTCGTGTTCGTTAAACAGCCCACTTCATTGTTATCCTAAATCATCGGCTACTTAAGACGTTTTGTCTTCACCGAACAAATCGCCTCGGCACAATCGCTTCTGTCGTGGCGGAGGAATCGCTTACAACAAACAACTTCATAGAAAGACAGAAAGTAGCCATGGAAAAAGGCAATGGCATCGCAAATGATGATATTCATGCCAGGGCCTGTTCGTTTACGCGGAACAACTGGTTTGTCCGTTTTTAACAATTTCGGGTGTCAAAACTGGCGGACCTGCAAATGTTTATGCCTTACAATGTCTTGTCAAGGCTTGCAAGAAAGCAGTATCAGATTGCTAGGTCCGACCTTATCTAATAAACTAACAACTGTGATCCGACCGATTCATAGTATAAACGAAAACGACCTTAGAGTGAAATGGGTACATTTTGTCAGTATCACAATTAGTACAGTGGTAAAACCTACGGACAAAACCATAATTATTTCTCTATACGAAGAGACAAATCCAGGAGCCGAGGAGACACTTAAACAGGAAGACATGCATTACAAATAGCCACGTCAAACCTGTAATCGAAAGTACGAGTTGGATAAAGTGAAGTGCTTACTTCAATGATAACTAATCAGTATAAGTGTTTGTTTTGCTTGTTTGGTTGTGTTTTACGTCCTTTTAACAGTTATGGTCATTTAAGGACGTGCCAGGTTTTTGGTGGTGGAGGAAAGCCTGGAGAAGATTTTTTCCGTGTATAACAATCCTTGTCAACTGCATTAGCCTCTATATTCAACAAGTAAAACAAATAAAATACAAGAGGCACACAATGAAAAAAAATCATCAAAAATTACAATAGCCACATGATGCTGCATTTTGTTCCCTTACATCTCAATAAATGTCTGCAGTCATTCTTGATTGACGCTTTCGGGGTTGGCTCTCATCATGGATTGAATGGTCCTAACCTTTTTGGTCACGTTTCTGTTTGAAAAAATGCAATATGTTTCCTGTAGGAAAATCGTGCTAGACATGTACGTCTCATATTGCATTTTGATGTAATCCTATTATGGTAAAACACAAAAATAAGAAAACTAAAAACGATGACTCGCTCAACTTTATATTTTCACAAACAGTTGCTTTGCGACAAATATGGTCACACCGCTACAAACTAGACGATTTTGATTATTATCGACTTTTCCTTTTCCTTAATTTTGCCACGCCTTCTCTGTTGATAAAGTGTTTATGCTAAATTTGTGCTCATGATCAAATTGACTTTACGTTGATTTAACAGTCACCCATGTCATCCAACTTTGTCTATTTTCAGTGTCTACCAAGGATAAATAATGTCTACTGTATCCTTGTTCTTGGGTGACACTTCCTTGGATTCGAGAGCAGTCATCCTGTTTGGAGCTAAATGTAGCGCTCGGAATGTTTCCTCGTATAGGCCTTTGTGTGATGAAACCCTTGTCTATATTGTCAATGTGTATTAAGGCTATCGTAGATTTTGTCATTGTCTGTCGACACTCTTGTCTATATTGTCAGTGTGTGTTAACGCTATGGCGGATTTTGTCTGCGTGTGTTGACACTTTGGTCTATTTTGCCATTATGCATTAACGCTATCGTAGATTTTGTCATTGTCTGTCGACACTCATGTCTATATTGCCAATGTGTGTTAACACTATGGCGGATTTTGTCCTCGTGTGTTGACACTTTGGTCTATTTTGCAATTTTGCATCAACCCTTTCGTAGGTTTTGTCAGTGTACATGTATTTTGACACTCTTGTATATATTGGTAATGTGTGTTAACGTTTTGGTACATTTTTTCCTTGTGTTGATGTTATGGTCATTTTTGTTCTAGTTAATTGACGGTATAGTATTTTTTTATCGTTGCACGTTGACGCTGAGGTACATAATGTCCTTGTATGTTGAGACAGGGGTTTATTTCGTTCTTGTGTGAAAGCGATATGTTTTTAGGCTTATATCATATCACACCATCGATACTCAAGAGGTTACACTCACTTTCGTTCCCTGCACTCCTGGAATATGTCATAGCAATATTGAAGGCTTGCGGCAAGCTATTTGATCGGTCTCTGGTTATAAAACCTGACCAATTACTAGCTGTAAGCTGTCCTTTAAAGATTACAGAGGACCGACAAACGAGCCAGTCAATTTTACCGTTACGCGACCGCGAAATTCTTTTGTTGTACATCAGCGGATCAAACAAGTCTTCTTATCTTACCAACAATGTGGTGCACACCGAGTCTCCGATTTTTCATGACATATTCCAGGGGTGCAGAGAGCAAAAGTGAGCGAAACTATGGAGTATCGAGGATGATCATATCATATCATATTCACCATCACAACAGTCCATAGTTGTATATAGAAAATAGAAAAAAACCCAGACAAAAACCGAAAGGTTCAAATTGATTTGGATTTAATGCAATATCATATCGAAGGTTTCAGGTCGTACAGTTGGGGTTAGAAGAAATATCACCCTGACAACAACATTCCCTAATGCTTCATTCAGAAATTCATAAAACAAACCAGTCAAACACGGGTTTTGAGATCTGGTCACGTGTAAAGGAACTGGCAAATGGGATTGCGACAAAACTATTAAGTATATAATGTTTACTGTGTCTTGACGATGGGGTATGTTCTATATTTTTATTGGTACTGTGATTTGTAAATTTTGTCTATGTATGTAGATGCTGTGGTAAATGTTGTCACTGTGCATTTACGCTGTGGTTAATGACATGTCCATTTATGTAGTCGCTGTGGTAGAGGTATGCTCCTTGTATGCTGTCCCTGTTACAACATTCGTTAGGCAGGAATTCTATAAAAAAATAAATAAAAAAGCATACGACACACTGAAGTACATTTCACTATGTTAGAATAGTTATATCGAAATTCAACTCATTGTTCTCTCTGCGGTTTTGTTGTCATGCAAACGGTAGCTAACGATCCCGTAACGGATGTCACAGAAATACACTTCAGCCTGTTTTTAATTGATTTAAGGTGTGCTATTACAGCTAATCTCTTATCAAACCATCCTCGCGAGTGTCAGTTGAGAATTGTTACCATCAATGCGTTACTATACGTACCACGAACCTGCAATTTTACAACATTATGTCTCTTACTGTCTAACACGTGTTAATGTATTTTTGCGTTTTGGGTATACACGTGAGAACACGACAATGCTCCAATTCACACGTGAAGAGGCAGGCAAACGTGTAATTTCGCATCCAAGTAAACTCAATTTAAAGTAATTCTAGTCATCGACCAAACGTGTCCCCGGAATTCTGTTTTGAAAGTGGCAATTATGTTACGATTTAATATAAAATGTATCGACGTTTTACTGGAGTATTAGAAACACACATGCATAGCATACACGCTCATTTACAACCTGCATTTTCATTATCATATATGGATTATATACATGTAAAATAGCTTTAACGTATGTTTCCAGTTGTTTTTCTTAATGAATATACATATTATTGATATTTACATTTTTATACAAAACATATACTGTACATAAACACACACTAACAGCAATGATAATGCTTACTTGTTACATTTTCTGCTCTATCGTCCTTTATTATATTGACCAATCAAAGCGTTTTTGTCATTTACTGCATTGAAAACTGGTTTTCTGTTCCAACGTATACTGGAACGTCTGCATTTCAAACCGGGTTTTTCTGTTCATATGTAGATTGGTTCGTCTTTGCTATGTACTTAAAGACATTCACTAAACCATACAATTGGTTATATCTCATAAGCGAATCGTACCAAATAAAAGAAGAACAGAGTTAAATAATGTTTAGTAGCTGATTCGAAAGGCCGTGTACATTATATTGTCAGTCGTGACGTCATTGGAACATGACACCAAAGTTTACGCTACTTATCCTCATACTATTTTGATGCTGTGTCATGAACGGTGATGTAGGTAATTGAAAAATGTAATATAGAACTTAACATTGATTTTCCCCTTGATTTTTTTTTTCGATACTCTGCCATACTCGTGAAAATATACGGTATTCAAAGGGAAAGCGATTACATTTTCTCTATATCCTATCACACTCACATGTATAAGCACATTTGTTTTGGAACAAACAAAATCCCAAACAAACGAAAAGATCACAAACCATACATGTCGAAACAATATTTCTTCTTATATATATAATAGAACCTTACACTGTATTGATTTATTAGATTTAAAAAAAATAAAAATAAAAAAAATACCGTTCTCGACCTTTCACTAAAAAAAACTGACACGAAACGCTTGTGCCTGTTCGAGGACCAAGTAAACACCGCGAACGGTAAAATTCCCGTGGGGATGTGATCACACCCCAAACGACATTTGACATTTCAGGGGGCGTTGTGGCCAGAAGACGCTTATTCACAGTGCTAAAGAAACTAAGATTGCTCATACAGCCTCACACATTTTATATTGCCATTTAACGAAAACTGGTACAGAATAATTTTAATGAATACATAATACAATGCGCCAGAGTCATATAAAACGTGGATATGGTAATAGGAAAGGAACAAAGGAAGAGTTCCAATCTCACACCACCACCACCACCACCACCACAGCTAAATCGATAATAGAATGCTGTACATATATATATATATCTTTATACATGTATATTTGTATATAAGCGTGTGAGAAAATCCATCTTTAATAACCCTGCCCTTGGAATTTTCGTTTCAACAAAAAAAAATAAAAAAAAAAATAAAAAAATGGTTACCTTTGAATTAGATTCATTTATTCAAATATATGTGTAGTGTCGGTTATAATTTTATAATAGCTTATAGTAATTATGTTGGAAAAAAACTTAAGACAACAACAACGATCGGAGAAACTCCAAACAGAATCCTATCAAATTGCTGAAACCAATGTTTCTGACGAAGGTTTGAGTACCCTGCAAGACATGAGGGCTCCGTCATGATGCTTCTCGTGAAGTTTTGAAAAAAAAAAAAAAAAAAAACCCAAACAAACCCAAACTGGATTATCTGCCTTAGCTACGGTTCTCCGTGTCAGATTGGCCGCTCTTCTGTATTTCGAAGCGAAATCTGACGGAAAATATAATAACAACGGCAGGTAATCCCATCTGGATCATCGACGACCTGAGACGAAGTTTTTTCATGTATCTACTAACGATAGTCATTAGATTCCTTTTAAAGTCTTTCATTCGCCGGGTATAACTTTCGTACGGATTTCCTGGAAATAATATCATGGAAAACCGTTAATATTCAAAATTCCTTTTAACTTTCTATCAGACTGGCCAACATTTGTACATATACTGGGTTATTTGGCATATTATTTTCAGGACGCGAACATAAGCAAAGTACATTACAAAACCTCCCAGATATAAGCTCTATATATCCATTAGGTGACGATAGGACAACTTCAGCAGCGTGCATTTGTATAGAAGCTAACGGCCGTGAATTTAAAGGTCTTTTTGTGAATTACCATGTAGTAGCGTTGCTACCATTATTACCAAATTGTAGATAAATGTCAAAATATGAAGTTGACGATATGGAATATGTTTTATCATCTATATATAGAGGATCTGACACGAGTGTTCATGTAATATTGAATTTATTGAATGAGTTTATTAATTTCATATGAAATTAATAAACGAGTTTAATCAATTCAATATTACATGAACACGAGTGTTAGATTATATTTATGATAAAATTCGAGAAACATTCTTTTTCTTGCCACGTCTCCTCTATATGAATTGTACCGATGGCTGACGAAAGGACGCATTACATGCATTTTGTTTGGAGCTCGCTGCGCCACAAAACATAGTTTCAGAAACTTCTTCCCGAGAACCTTTTCAATGAATCAATCAATATTTTAATAATTACCATAACAACATGAATAATCATTTTTATACGAAAACCATTCAACGAATTGGCGTTTACGAAA
The DNA here is from genome assembly GCF_002113885.1 of Mizuhopecten yessoensis. NCBI lineage: Eukaryota > Metazoa > Mollusca > Bivalvia > Pectinida > Pectinidae > Mizuhopecten > Mizuhopecten yessoensis. Next base: position 1,231,949 of record NW_018406672.1, read on the forward strand.
ATAGCAGTGACGTCTCATATTTGGCATAAGTCTGCACTTTTTAAAAGTTTACAGGGACTGGAATGATTGTTACTCTCTAAACACAAGCGCATTTCTTTGGAGAGTGTTGTTGGTGAATGTTAACCTCGATGTTTCCGCCTGTCACTGAGCCAGAAAATATACTGTGGGATCCGCCATGAAACTGGAACACCGATGAAGTTGACTGGTTACACGTGTTCGCCATTGATTGTGTGTATGTCGGAGAAGTTCAAGTGGAATTCGAACATGCAGGTGTTGAATGTGTGTGAAGCTAACACTCGTGTTTATATAATAGTGAATTTATTAAACTCGTTTTTAATTTTATTCTCCCAGTACATCTGCCTCTGCTATCAATGCAAACAGTAATTCAGTCAGCCATTTTGTTTACAAACGTAGAAGTTGTAGTGCGTAGGAATATGACCTGTTTTCCACGGTGACAAGACTCATTTCATGTTTATTGTACGTATACTATATCGTTTTTATTGAACGGCAATATTTCACGAAAATAGCCTGTATTATATAATAAACTACTTTATAATATCTACCGGTAGCATGATAAATTCATTATCATTGGTTGTCACTATGAAAAGTTGAGAACGACTCTAGAACAACTTGAGAAGAACTTGAGAACGGATTTTCCCACTTCCCACAACTTGGGAAGGTATTTTCTCAAAAAATAACGTCTGCTCGCGTCACGTGACGTCCAAAACCGGAAACAGTGTCCACAAAAAAGTGATTCGCGTAAGAAAATAGTTCATTATAAACATATCAGTACAAAGTTACGAATAAATATTGTGAGAATAATAACACCATTTCAAGCGTTAATGTGCATATGGAATCATATGGAATGGTGCAAATGACGGTAAGATTGTTTTGATAAATATATTTTTCTACATAGTTGTAAGGTTCATGGTATTCCACCGCGCAAATCTTCTATTTGTATACGTTTGTCACAGGCCGAGGATTTCCGATCGAAGAACATTGAGCCTAGAAGTCGTTTGGAAAATATGGTGTTTAGTTGACGTTTTTAAATAAAGTAATATATAAAGTAGTAGTATGTATACAGATGATAAACAGTTTAGCACACAGTATTTTCAAGGTTTGTCGTTCGAACACTTTTCTGATCGCTCGCACGTGGATAAAATCTCTAGTCAACCTGTGGTGGCCTCTCGATTTTATCCGCGTGCTCGCGATGAGAAAATTGTGCTCACGACAAACCCTGAAAACACAGTGTGATAATCCATATATGCCTTATAATTTTAAGTCGTGGTTCAAACATTAAATCAAGTGGATCTTAGATAATGATAATAGATTATGGAATATTTCCTAGATTCTGAAATCTTGAAGCACTACTAATCGCAAGTATGATTCCCTAGAGTGAGACAGGGTTGTGGATAAGGGCTTGGTTTCATTGACATTTTGCATGGTCTGTCTAAGTTACTGCAAGAACTGTGAAATAAGGTGTGATAAACTTTGTTGTTAAATTGTTTGGTTATCTACTACCGCTGGTTTAGTGACGCTGCTGGTAGATAAAGGCCCCTTAAAGTACCATAACTTGGTAAAAATGAGCCTCGTAAATTCAACCACCACTAGTTCGGAAGCCCTACAACTTTCCATACGCCAAATTCTCCAGTGATCTAGCCGTTTCATAACTAAGCCACTTTGGTAGAAACGCAGGTGGCTAGGCAAACTCCTGAGAATGGGGATGATAATGTTGAAATGAAGGAGGCCAGGTTATCAATTTTTTACCAAACGTTCCTGGATTGTTTACTGGGAACAAAGGTATCTAGATGATGCGCTGGAGACAGAGGTGGCTCGGTTACGTTCACAGAAGGAAGGTGACTACATAATCTATTTAAAGCCAAGGCGACATTACTAGCTATTGGGAATGAAGTAATATGCTGACTTATCTTCTTGAAGCGAATGTGGCAAAATAATCTACTGGGAATAAAGGGGGCTGGGCTCTCCACTTGGAAATATACGTGGTTGTAGATTATCTACTTCGAACAATGGTTAAAAAGAAGGTTGATGCATTATCTATTTATAATGAATGATGAAATTTGGCTGGCTTTTCTGTTCGGAATGAAGATGCCTGGATGATTATCTAATGTGAATGAAGTTGACTGACTTATCTACTTCGAACGACAGTGGCTTGGACATTTACCGTTAATAGAGTTTACCGGGTTGTGTACTTCGAACTGAGTAGCTTGATTATCTACTGGAAATTAAGATGGCTGACTTATCTACTGGAAAAAGGCGATCTGACGGCTATCCACTGGGAACGGAGGTGGATAGGTTCTCTTTTCGGACGAACGTGGATCTAGTAGCACCTTAGAACAATGGTGGTTTAACTTGGATCTTCTTGGAATAAATGTGCTTATATTTTTTACCAATAAAAACGTTTGATGGATTAACAAATGGGAGGAAGATTTCTTGATTGTCAACTGGGAACGACGGTGACGGTATTATCTACTGGAAATGACGCTGGGTGTTTTCTCTACTGAAAATGCTGGATTATCTACTGGGAACGAAAAGCGATGGCTTATTTACGTTGAGCAATGGTGTCTGGATTATTAACTCGGCTTTACTGCAGTCGATTTAACATTTAATTAGGATACGAAAAAAGGTTCCCCATTGTCAAACGACTTGTAATTAATAAAGAGATACTAATTGAGACACAAACCACGGATCCCTGTTGCATTCTTCTTCAACGTGTTCAGAGATGTATATGGCTTCGCCTTCAAGATTAATAGCATCAATATTTCTGCTTCAAGCTTCGATTGCAATTATCTACAGACGCATGCATGAAGATTGCACTGACTTAGGCTTTTCTTGTATACTTATGCAAATGATAAGTTTATCACTTTTTATTTGTTAGTTATCATTATGAATCTAAGAATACAAGGACTGTAGTTTTGGGGTTCATTATGCATATTGTCAAATTAAAGTAGTATTCAGTATGTGACTTTTGATACAACTGGGGCCTGGTGACAAACCAACTCAGAGTTCAGTTGCTGTTGATACACCAATACGTTAGATAGAATGAAACTACCACCGTTAAAATCAGTGAGCTTTAATGAACTTGTGAAGAACACGTTTTTTAAGTTACAGCATTATAAACTCCCATCCCTCCCCCAGAAATGAATCTCTGCTCTCATTAGTAGCGGGTGTTGTCAAGTTAGCTAATCGATATGACATTTATTGGTTATCCATTTTTAATCATTTAATTGTAATTTGTTAGCTTGTTCCAAATAAACCGGAAACTCATTTCTCGATGTGCATCATTAAACAAGTGTCGTTGTAATGTGCTGAAGTTTTTATATGTCCTTAATTGTATTCACTTGACAGGAATCTCAATTTCCACGGAACAAAAATACAATTGTAAACGTGAACAAATGGTTATATTTTGTTAATTTGTTGGACGGTGAAATATTACAGATAAAAACATATTTGGAAACAAGGACGCGGGATTTTGAAATGGAAAGAAACATTGTGATTCACTTGAGAAGACCATTAACTGCTATATAGAAATGTCTGCTAATAATGACCTGGAGGTAATAACATATACAACGCTTAGAAATTGCTACTTTAATTCACAAAGGAAACTTGAAATACCTCAAAGAACGTTTTTGAAAACAAGAACATGGACAATTAAATAATTTGATCTGCTGGGAATCTAAACTAATTAATTGCGCGTGAGAACAGTTCAATGGTACTAAGCCTAGTTTATTCATTTTTAGATTATGGCAATTGTTTGAGACTCATTTCAATCCCTACATACACTGTTTGTCGATCACCCTGCAAGATTAAGTCAAAGTCTTTTTCTTATGTTTGGTTCCCTACTGTTTTCTATTATATCTCCTGGATACAGTGGATTTTTCCTTAATTATATATGATGTATAACATTTTAACTTCTCGAAGCTAACTTTTCGTTGTTGCAATCTTAGAACAAATGATGAGTGCACCTTTTTTGGGCCCCGGTGTATTCAGATGTTGCCCTCCTTAATTTGTACAAAGATGTCCTGTTGTATAACATGCACTAAAACAACAACAAAGTTTGACTAAAAAGTGTGTTTTTGGGGGTACCAAAAGTGGTAGGGTAAATCAAAAATGTAATTTGCTGTTTTCAAAATGAGCTTAAATACCAAAATAGTTCCATTTCTGTTTTTGAAAACACGCGTAAACTTAACGGGCATATATAGAAGAATAAAAAATGACAGAAATGCAATCGTCACTTAACATTGTTTATAAAAATCAGAGGATTAAGTCAATGGTGTTTTTAGGTAATTTTCAAATGAAAAGTGTTTTGTTTTCTTAATAACTTCCTTTCTAATATATATATTTTGAGTTGTAATTTACAACTTTTCTGATTTGAGTACACTTATATAAAATGCATATTCACTACGCACTTTCCTTTTGTTTTATACCGAGTTATGATTTCTAGACACATCTCAAACTTGGCAATTTCAAATACCGCTCTATCTTAAGTGAATTAAAAGGTGCAGGACACCCTTTATATGCTATAAGTATATGATCGTAATAGTTAATATTGTATATCATTTATATTATATAATATGTGCTTAGCACCTGTTGCTGAAGTGAGTTATAGGTCCTGATTTGATTTCTTATTTATCAAAGTTAACTTATAAATAAAGAAATGGCATTTGGCATCACAACTACATTACAATGCTTTGTTGAATATATGAAGATTGATTTGCTGGTAACATTAAGTCTCCTAGCTTCAAGGAAGGTATCTGTTTTAATCGCTTAAGTTAACTTATTTCATTTTGTTATCAATTGTTGTGCCTATTTCCAATATGTTTATGCGCTGATTGTACATAAAAGGTATATTTGGATAAGCATGGAACTTGACATACAATAGTGTAGATATTGGTTATATAATGATATTTAATTTGAGAAAGTTTCATACTTATCCCAAAAATCTTTTTCTTTTGTTATACATTTACTAGAGTGTATCTCCTGTCTCCACACCAAATATTTCCATCTCAACCACTCTCACCTTCTCTAAACCGTCTCGCACACTCTCACCACCTCTTTTCGAACCACTTCAATACGCCTCACCCTCTCGTCAACACTCACTTACTCTCCCACAACCACTCTCTCTCATTCACACCCAAACACTCCCTCCAACTCTCTCCCTCCCATACACACCCACTCACTCCCAAAAAACTCACCAATACCCACTCACTCTCCCTCCCACACACTCTCTCCCACTATTTCTCTCTCCCACACCCAATAAGAAAACAACCACCTTGGACATGGAGTATCCAATCAAAGGTAACCTTTCACAGTAGATACCTCCAATATCAGAATACAACTGCCAAAGTAGCACTCTCCTATCAAAGCTGACCGTGAAATTGCTCATGTAGATGAATGTGTAGTAATTTTACACGTAACAATCTACAGTCGCTTCACGACAAAAAGGCCAATCAGGTGTTAGGGGAGCTTTGATTACACATCAGCGCACAGTTGGGCACTTCCGTGTTTGAAACAACAACAGCAATGCTAATAAATCGTACAGATTTTATATAAAATAAAATCTTTCTACGCAGGTGTGCGGTTTTTTATAACATTAAATTTAATACTACAACAATATTGTAACTCTCGGTCATTTTAAAGGGTGACATTTAAGCGCGTTCTGAACAATTTTATGTAAATTTTGTTTTGAAATAGGGAAGAAAAACATTGAAATATGATATATTTTGGCTAATTTCAAGTTGAGTAAGATGGTAGGTAACTCTTTATTGTTTAATTTTATATCAGGTAGACCAATTATAGTTAATCCCTCCCGACTACCGCTACTAATCCCTATAATTATCGCTAACAGTATTGATAACTACTCATATCAACGGTCTCCCGACTATCTCTTAAAATGCAATATTTTATTGAAGAAGAACGCTTAGTTTATGTGCAAATGGAATGTGTGACCCCACCCAACACCGTTTCACTTTAATACCACATATATTTGCGTTGGGGTTCAATCTATCCACCGTGTCTTGGAAACAGTTTATCTGAGATCTCAACAGTTTAACCCTACAATACTGAATAATACAAAGAAAGGCATAAAGACACATTGGGACCTTGGAATCATTTGATTAAAAAGCGTAGATCTAGCTCACCTGGGGGCTGAGGTGATATGCTAAAAACGGGAAGCTGGGTGATACATATTAGAGAACCTACTCCTCTAGACCACTCTGAGGCATTACTGGGATGAGGAATAATGTATAAGGACGGTATGAACTGTCGTCAAATTTGTACTGTGTGTAATATGTAATAATATTTGTACAATTTACTGCCTTATAAGTGTATAGCTACATTGTACCACAGGGGTATGAAGGCATACACTTGCATCCCTTATAGAACGTAGCTATTAACTACCACATATGACTTTAGTATGATATTTGCCTCCGCTATAGTACACAGATACCTCAGGAGACTGAAGCACATTCCTTGCCTCACCTAAAGTATATATATAACAACCACAAGGGACTGAAGCAAGATCATTGCCTGCCTTAGAGTATATTTATAACTGCCACAAGGGATAGTAGCACGATCTTTGACTCCCTAAGAGTATATAACTATCACAGGGGACTTAAGCACGACCTTTGCCTTCCCTAGAGTATATAGCTACTACAGGGGACTGTAGTACGATCATTGCTCCCTCTAGGGTATATATAAATAACTACCACAGGAGTCTGTAGCACGATCCTTGTCCCCTCTATAGTATATAACCACCACAGGAGACTGTAGCACGATCATTGTCCCCTCTGTAGTATATAACCACCACAGGGGACTGTAGCACGATCATTGTCCCCTCTGTAGTATATAACCACCACAGGAGACTGTAGCACGATCATTGTCCCCTCTGTAGTATATAACCACCACAGGAGACTG